>NC_079373.1:26646375-26673875 GCF_021018895.1 Seriola aureovittata
AGTTTTATGAGAAAACCTCCATATTATATATATATATATATATATACACACATATATATATATATATACACATATATACATATATAACATAAATATGTCCAGCCACATCCATATAAAAATACAAGTACAGCAGAATGAGATGTTTTTCTTCACAAGACCAGATAATTTAAAACAATATATAAAAAAAATGCAAAATATTATGTATGTATTACTTATTATGTAATACATACATTAACATAAGTGCAGTAGACCAGACCTGAATAAATCAAATTGTTAAGGTTCATATACACTAGCTTATATATATATATATATATATATATATATATATATATATATATATATATGACTTATAGGTATATATATATATAATATATATATATATAAAACGCTATAAGTCATTATTCAATAATCTTATAATTTTACATTTTCTTTCGGTGTAAATTTTTTTTTTCCTCATTATTTTATTCAAATTTTAAATTAAACTTAAAACTACAACTTTACTCTCAAAATGATACTTACTTCCATTGTTATGTTAGAAAATACATAGTTGAGCATTTCAAAGACTAAATTATAAATTAGCTAATCCAATATTTTACAGAAAGGATCAGGAGATAGTCATGTAAAAATCAAAATCAGAATTAAAAAAGGAATTAAAAAAGCTATCAAAATAAAATAAAATAATAAGACTGTCCACTACACTTTAAATTATACTGATTCTTCATTTTATTTTTGCCTGTTTTTTTCAGAGGAAATGTTTCCTTTCAAATTTTATTTTTAATGCCAAAATAAAATAATATAATTAAATTGATTCTTTTTTTTTTCCTTATGTTTTATTTTTCAGGGAAATTGAAATTTCATTTTCAATACCAAAATAAAGTAATTAGAAATAAATAACAATTATATCAAATTAATTGTACTGATTCTTTATTTTATTTTACTTTATTTATTTATTTATTTTAACTGTGTAATTTTTCAGTGGCAATGTTTCTTTTCAAATTTTATTTTTAATTTCAAAATAAAATAATTAGACTGTCCATTACACTGTAAATTACAGGCGACAGTGTGAAGCTGCTCACAGAGTCGTGTTTTATCTCCACCGTCCTTGCTGGAGAACAAACGCCTCCATCCATCAGCGGAGACACAATACTCAGTGTGTTGGTTCACTCTCAGCTCAGAGCAAACAGTCTGAGCTGCTGCTGCTGCTGGAGGTTATCTGCTGATGCCAGCCAACGATGGAAAACCTCCATCAGTCTGCTCCGCTTTAAGATTTGAGGGGTCAAGTGTCTCTTTCTAATCTGCTTTAGTACCAGAGCCACTTTAAACAGCTGTGTTGACAGAGTTAACGAACGCCTCTCGAAATATTACATGTTTTATTCCACTACATTTATTTAAGAGCTGTAAGTTTTTTTTCAGCACATATTTAAAGATTTCCATTCCAGGTTTCCATCATTTCAGGTTCGTGACATCATGTAACATGATCTTAAACAACAAGCGTAAACCTCCCGAAACAAAATACAGAGTCAGTAAACGTCACTCTGAGCTCTGATGAAGAAGCAGGAGCACACCTGACAGCTATAACATCACCTGTTACATCAAACAACAATGTAGTTAATGACATGGACCCTGGCTTTGGAAGTAATGTCAGCTGTTTTCTGGGTATTCAACATTTGCATCTTACAATGCTCCAGTATTTCCTGTTTGGTAAAGGTATCTTTCAGACCTGATGATTGTTTATGGTCACGTCTGTTATACTATTATTTTTATCTTTTGCCCCAGTCAGGTTAATTTGGCCACAATAGCCAAGTGTAAATAAAGATGGACGTAGCCTCTGTGATGTCACCCGCAGGTTTCTGAAGCGCGCTGTTGAAGCTCAGAGTGAGCTGCTTCACCTTCGCCATCTTGGAAGTGTCTGACTCCACCCTTACCTCAGAGCTAATCCAAAAATAGGCAAACAGGTGGGGTGGTGGCCACGCCTTCATTCTCCATAACTTTAGTCCTTAATAAAATATAAACAGTTAAGTTATGTAAACAGGTGTCATGAAGGAGGAGCTCTAGAGACCAAAACAGTTTTTGTACCAGGCTGTAAACATGTTTATTTCTGCTGTAAAGTTGGATATTTTAACACGGGAGTCTATGGGGACTGACTCACTGCTGGAGCCAGACTCTAGTGGTCATTTGTGAAACTGTACTTGTTTTAGCAAGTGTTGGCTTCATTTTCCAGCGCTGAAGGTTGTTTATGTCTTCTGCATGTTTTTGTAGTGTTGACACAATAATTCGTACTGAAGTACTGAAATTGTGTGTTTTTGTGAGTTGACAGAAATTGTTGTTTCATTTGAGGGACATTGAAACTTTTATTTAAATATTATCTGGAGGAGTGAGGGGAAAAACTAAAACAATAAAGTCCAGGTTGTAAAATATTTCAGTATAATAAAGTATAATCCAGTAGGGTAAATTCTGGAGGCTGGGCTTCTCCTGCGAGACCTGAATTTAAGCTGAGCCAGGTCTGTTTTGCGTCTTTGGCTGAGGCAGGATTAAAGCTACAGCTCATTCCTGCAGGTCTCCTCCCTCCTCATTCATTCAAGGCGGAGGAGAGGTCAGAGACACACACACTGTTGATCCATTAGAGCGCCGGTCCTCCCTGCCAGCTCGGGGAGTGCTGACCTGCGACCCAGTATGTGTTCCTGCCTCTCCTCCGTCTGATGCCAGAGCCGCTCTCATCACCTCCCACTCAGAACGCCTCCTCTCAGGGCTCGACAGCCAGAGATCTCCTCGCCTGACACCGAGAGCTCAGCAGCACAGAGCTCCCTGTGACGGATGAATTTACACTCAGTCACAAGTTCACTGGAAATAGGAAGTAACCAGTCAGCAGGAGCTCTGGCACCGATATCAGAAAGATATCACGTTTATCAAGGGCTGAATGTTGTATCTTCACAGTGTGAAGCTTTTTTGACTTAATGACAAAGAGTTTATTTAGTTGGGTTTGCGGATTTGCCAAAGCTTGTTTTGAACAAGTCATGCAAATTAAATGGTAAAATGTGCTGTTTGTAATCTGTCGATCCCTCTCAACAAAGACAGCAGCCAAGTCGAGTCCAGTATATGAGTTGGTAAAGGTTGCATCATTAGCCTATCCAGTTCTGTATGACAGAAGCCTGGACAGAACGACTATCCAAAACCCTAACCGGTACAGTAGTGGACATGTTTTAATGTAAACTGGGTTGGAAAAAAAGTACAGGATTTCTCGTCCTATATGACTCAATAGCACCAGTTTACAGCTAGGGTAAAACCAGAGGGACAAACTTGTGTCAGTAAGTCACAACCTGCACTGTTTGCAACCCTGCATAGGAAATTTGTTGTCATGGCAACCCAAGACATCAAACCCAGAATATAATCTGCATGTGAAACACAGATCAGTTTTAACAATTTTATCACGAATATTAAATTAAACAGCCAGAAACTTTGTGTTTGTGTTATTAGATAACAGCCATGAGTTGTCATGTGATTAGGTATATATATATATATATATATATATATATATATATATATATATATATATAGATGGATAGATAGCAGTGACTTTGATATTTCGTATAGTATATTTCTTCTGTTTTGATGTGTTTGAAAACCTAATATAAAACACAGTTAATGTAAATTGTAGCAGGGTTTTTTTTTTCAAATGGTGAAATGTTATTAAAAACACACAATTGATGAGGTATTTCAATTATTACCTGCTGATCCTCGATGATTGGTATCTATATCAGTATTTTAGACTGTGCAGAGTGAATGGTGGGGAAGTCTGGAAATGCAGAGAATTGACCATCTTAACTCATCTTAATTAATATTGTTAATACTATGAAAAGTTTAACGTTTAACCATCTGCAACACAAGGACAATATAACTCAAATGATTGGTGAACTAGCTAGCTAGCTAGCTAGCTGTTCAAATATTCAGTTCATTTTGCGCTAACCTTTCAGCACATAAATATGATTTATCTACCAGCACGGTGGTGGTGATCCCTACCTTTTCGGAGGTCTAGAAGTCCGATTCTCTCTCTATTCCACCGCTTTTTGTATGCCTTTGATCCGTTACAGTCCACACGTCACAAAAATCAAAAGGGTTTATTCATAAAAGTATTCCAGGTTATGAATATCGTCATGAGAAGTCCACAGCAGACGACCGAGCGATTATTTATCCGCAGTAGCTCTCTTGCTCTCCTTCCGGCTGCGTCACCGGCTGCGTCAGCGGGTATGATTGTTTCCGTTATCTTTCTGGAGACAAAATGGCGGCCTCCCTCCAAAGATCCGTTCAGATTTCATAACGGGAGGCCTGGGTGAGGACAGCGAGTGTACCCGAGCGGGAAAAAACGGTGACGTATTTTTTCTGTCAGAGAAACCGTTGCTTATCGATCACTGCTTCACCTTCCCGCTTGAAGACAGGCGTCTCCCCTGACCTATGAGAGTAGACAAAGGGGGCGGGGCATTTCTGAGCCGAGGCCAATAGGCCGTGAGAGGTAATAAATGAGACACAGAAGGATCAGCCCTTTTTAAAAAAAAAAAAAAAAAGATTTCATAAGGATTTTTAAGCATGAAAATGCTTCAGTACGTTTTTATTAAAGAGTTAAAGCAGATTTCTCTCAGTTTTTCTTTTAGAGAAGTTCATGAGCGCCAGTGAAAAAATAAACTATAAAGTCCCCAGCTCCCATAATATTAGGCCCAGAGGCCTGAAGCTGCACAGTGGAGTTTTTGAAAAGATGTAGAAGAAATATGAAGCTTTTTATTGTTCTTGTATAAAGTATATCACAGTGATGGTTATCGAATATGACTTTTTCTTTGTTTGAGCTGAAACAAGCACTTTTTCACAAACTACAAGATGTTCCTGTTCAAATGCTGACATTCCCTGACTTTTGCATTATGTGTTGTAAACATGATATTCAGGGTTTAGAAACCAGATTAAGTCTTTATCCTAACTTTGGAAAACCTGGATATGCTAGCTGGAGCGCTCTGTGGCCCGTAAACACCCGATCCAGGTTTCTGATCATTGACTGTCACATGCACAGATGCATCATTTACTCAAGTTACATTCAAGTTAATCAGTAAAACTCAGTATTCAGTGGGAATCAAACCAGCAACCCTGGCCTGAGGTTCGACTGAGTGACACATTAAACAGCCACAGTGCCTCATTGTGCAGCTGTGAGGATCTGTGGAGGGATTCAGTTTCAGACTCTTCAGATGTTTGAAACAAGTCTGAGAGAAGCTGACAACGGGAAAGTTGATCCGAAGACAAAGACCTGTGGTTGAGGATGACAGAGGGAATATCTGCTGCTGGATGAAGTCCACCATGTACAGTAAACAGTGTGTGTGTGTGTGTGTGTGAGGGCAACGCTCCACCAGCCTCAACACAATGACATAAACTTGTATTTTATGCTGCTATTGCCCTCGAGGGCTTTTAACTGAGAACATGATCGCCTTGTTTTTCCTGCCTGTGGCGGTAAATAAAGACGTTTCCATGCCAGCGCAGATCTGCTGACACCCGCCTCATAATGAAACCTTTTTCTCTTTCTTACAGTAAACTCAGTTTGTCCTGCTGAATATGCAGCAGGTCTTGGCTTGATAATGCCCAGCATTCTTTACATACTGCTCATGATGAATTTAAATGATATAGTATGGAAGACAACTGTCAATGTCCATTGTGAAGAAAATGAGATTGCAAAATAAATCATGCTTGTTTTCTTCTGGCTCAGTATACACCCAGTTCCACGGCCTGAATCTGGCCCAGCATGGTTGTCAGGTGCTACCTCCACATCTGGACCAATTCTGATGCACACAGAAAATAAACCGGCTGTGAGAATCTGCCCAGATGTGGAAGTATTTGGGCCAGAAGTTTTATTTTTGCAATACGGTCAAAACCGTGTCTTAATTTACATGCTTCCATACTCACACTTGCTATTTTGAGAGTATAAGTGCACTATAAGCAACCAGATGGTTGGAAACTGAGTGTTTCCTGACCTGTGTCCTCGAGGACACCAGGTAAACCCACCTGCATCAGCAACCTGACAGCAACAGGCTCCTGGCTGAGCCGTGCGAAGATGTTGCTAACACGGTTAGCTGTCACAACTGTTACAATAGTCTTACAGGCTAATATCATATATGTGAGGAGTAACTTGTTATTGTAGCTGAAGTTAGCATGTGTGCTAACGTTAAACTGTAAAACCACAGTGTAAAACGTTTTCTAACACTAAGACTGATGATGAATAACGGCTCCTTCCCTCCATCACTTATGGACGGCTGCAGCAGCTTCCAGTCGACCTGTCAGACTGTTGCTCTGTCTTCACTGAGCTATGAAGGATTATTTTACATCTCTACTATAATTTATACTTGTTACTAAATAAGATTTATCCACCTCTTTATGATGCAAACTTGTCTTGTGACAGTGAAGTTCACCTGCACCTTCATTCTAGTTTTAATTTGTCAGTTACAGTTGATTGTAAATTGTTGAAATTAATGCAGTTTTAATGTGAAATAAAGTTTCTTATGAAGCTTTGCTTTGTTGATGGTTTTTACGGAGCGTGTCTGGTGTGAACTTTAACAGCAGCAGCAGCACAGTGTAGAAATCACAACACACTGAAGTTTTTCCTGAATCTGTAATTAATCAGAGACTTTCTATGTTGCTTTAATCAACAAACATGATAGAAATGTTTAAATGTGTCCGTCCTTCCACAGTGACGACACAGGATCTAGAGACAGATACTAGAGTTTGTGCTTTTCTAATTTCTCTTATGAACTCACCAGGTTCTGGCACTTCTGTATTGGCTTCATTTTCCAGACCTGGTCAGTGTCTGTGTGCCTGTGTAAACCCATAGATATTAATAAAACTTTACATTTTTATTCATACCCTACGAAAACGATATTTGACCTAATTGGTCAAAATGAAATAACCTACAAATAAAACTAAATACACACATTTCTGGTTCTGTGCTCAGTGGTCTGTTCTCTGAGCCTCCTCCAGGTTTTTATGAGGTCCAGTCAGGACGTCTTTTATTGCTCATAGTAACTTTACGGGCCCCACCAGGAGCTTTACAGCATGCAGGAGACATGTTGAACGTACTGATGGAGTAATGACTCCACATTCAGGTGGAGGAATGCAGCCCAATTAAAGCAGGAACGATGCATTTCTGCTGAGTGAGGTAATCCAGGAAAACACGCAGAGGAGATACCAACACACCTGGGTAAAAATACAGCACAAGTACAGTGTGGTTAAAGCACAACACCGGAACTTTACACAGATGGAGGGAAATCAAAACTCACCTTTACCCACATCTTCTGTCACATCTCTGGCCTTAAACAGCCTGACCTCCGACTCAGCAGGTTTTCAGCTGGAGTGCAGGGCGTCATTAGTGGTTGAGGACCAGAGTTGTTTTGCAGGAAACTGGATCAGCCTCCATTAAGCGCCAAAGTTTTACCGCCATCTTTGCTGACTCTGTGTATTTTGATGATGAAGATCATTTTCTGTTATTAAAATAAATGTAGAAGATTGTGTTTGAACTCTTTGTAAATGTGTCTTTTGATATGATGATAAGGCCGTTATGGTTGATCCTGCTTGAGCTGGCCTCCTAACAGGTTAGTCCAGCTCTGTCTTCAGTGTTTCACAGATGTCTTTCTTGTAATCTGCAGCTGCACTTCTCTGTTTGAAATCAGTTCAACCTAAATATCCTGTGGCAGGTTGTGCTGCGTTCAAGAGCCTGCCAGACTCTCTGTAGAAACAAGCTGCTGTCTGTGCGCAGACGAGCGTGGACTGCAGAAGGCCGAATGCGAAAAGAAATAAATCATCATCCGTCCAGAGATGACGACGAGCGCGACTCCGCTGCTTCGCCATCATGTGTGAGCTCTCAGAGTGAAACCATATGGGACTCAAACAGGGGAAAGTTAATGAGATTTTGAGCAGGCACTAAATATAACGGCGCTCCTTGAACTTTTACGATGACCTCCGACAGGCTGCACATAATAACCCTAAATGACTTTACAGCCTGGTTCAGTTATTAGGCTGCGCTTGGGTTACAGTCATGAGGTCTGCAGGGACAGAGGGAAGCGCTGCAGATCTGAATCAGCAGAGTGACGAGCTGGAAAACGACCTGAGCGATTTTCACCATGCTGCAGGAAATAAAGAGACCTGTAGTTAAAGGTATATTTGTGGTTTTAAGACCCAAAAACCATCTCAGTGTAGTTTTACAGCTCCTCTCTCAGGCTTCTCTCTGGAGCTCTAGTAACAACAGGTCTGTGAGCCAATCAGAAGAGAGGAAGCTCGTGGTCAGACCTGAAGTCCCCAGACATAAGATGCAATCAAATATGAACCAATATTTAACAATATGTCCAATAAATAGTCCACAGTGTCCAACATGGTATAAAAATCAGTGAAGCAAACATTTCTATAAATATCTATATTTAAGAAGGAAACAATCAATCAATCGAACTATTTGTTTGGCACTTTTCATACATATTAGAGTTTCACGGACTGATGAGCGAAAAATAAAAAGGACAAATCAAATAAAAAGGCTGACAATGAGATACAATAAAATAGATTTAAAAAGCTATAACAACATTTTTATTAAATGAAAAAATAACATAAAACAGAATTAAATACGATTTACAACATAGATACAATAAAATAAGTGAATAAAATAAAGTGACTAATGATTAAAAGCCAGGCTGAAGAGCAACAGGTTATATACAGTGTGTGGTTTAACAGATACACAGTTCATTTCCATCCACAGCTGTAGATCAACCAAAGTAAATAATGAAAACAATAAAAAATTAAATTAGGAGATAAATTATGAAATTTAAATTAAAGAAAAGGTGCAATAACACAAAAGAAAAAAAAAATCTATATCTAATCCATAACTGATTTCCAAACTGAGCCTGAGCTGATGTTTCCCACAGTCCTCCATCCTGCTGCTGCTCAGAGCAGGAAACAGAACGAACACGCCCCCTAGTGGCCACGCCCCCCACTCACATCCACACAGACTGACCTGAGATCTGCTTCAGCTCTGAGGACGAGAAGTAGTTCCTCCTCCTCTTCCTCTTCCTCTTCCTCCTCCTCCTCCTCCTCCTCCTCTTCCTCCTCCTCCTCCTCCTCCTCTTCTTCCTCTTCCTCCTCCTCCTCTTCCTCCTCCTCCTCCTCTTCCTCTTCCTCCTCCTCCTCCTCCTCCTCCTCCTCCTCCTCCTCATCCTCCTCTTCCTCCTCCTCCTCCTCCTCCTCCTCCTCCTCCTCCTCCTCCTCCTCCTCCTCTCCTCTTCCTCTTCCTCCTCCTCCTCCTCCTCCTCCTCCTCCTCCTCTCTTCCTCTTCCTCCTCCTCCTCTCCTCTCCTCCTCCTCCTCCTCCTCCTCCTCCTCCTCTCCTCCTCCTCTCTCCTCCTCCTCCTCCTCCTCCTCTTCTCCTCCTCTCCTCTCCTCTTCCTCTCCTCCTCCTCCTCCTCCTCCTCCTCCTCCTCCTCTCTCTTCCTCTTCCTCCTCCTCCTCCTCCTCCTCCTCTTCTCCTCCTCCTCCTCCTCCTCCTCCTCCTCCTCCTCCTCCTCCTCCTCCTCCTCTTCTCCTCCTCTTCCTCCTCCTCTTCCTCCTCCTCCTCCTCCAGGAGAAACCAGCTTCACTAGTGTTCTTGTTCTGCGTGTTGTTCTGAGCTGCAGTGTTTGTTCATTTTAGTCTCCTCTCCATCCGCCATGTGTTTGACCTTTGACCTTTGACCTGCTCGTGTTTCAGCCCAGAACAGCAACTAAAACACAGTGGGAGATTTTCTTATTCTGAATATTTCTGCAGCACAATATTTCACCTCTCAGCAGCTTCAGTCCCAAAATACCAGACAGCCATATTGGTCAGATGGGACCACCCCCTCCCCTTTGACCTTTGACCCCCCCAAGGACCCAACGTTGGTGTAAATGTGGGCCTGGTGCTCATAAATCACTCTGCATTAACCCTGCGTCAGGACGGCCACTAAACGACAGAGATGGAAAAGTAAATGTTTCTTTCTCTCTGTCAGCAGCTGTTCGATTTACTGTTTTAACCATTAAAAACCATCTAATTATTAAAATACTGTTTCCACGTGTCAGTTTATTGTATAGAACTGGACAATAACAACAGGAAGTGAGGAAACGCTGTCGTGAATCTCTAGATTTGCTCTAAGGAAACACAGAAGACTGGAAGATGAAGATAAAGTGATAAATATAAATATTATATAAAATTAGATAAATACATAAATATTTTTGTTGATTTCCTGTTTTATTTTGAAGTTGCTTTCCTTGTGTGTCCACTGTTGTTTTACTTCCTCTTTGTCTTGTTTTCCCGCCACAGTGATGGTTCATTTTTGTTTTTGTCGGCACTTATTCCCGACACCTTCTTAACTGTGCGTTCCGCACGACCTCTGACCCTCAGCAGGTTGCAGCATTTTGTCGAGGCGGCGGGAGAACCAGAAAGACAGCAGCGTCACCACCGGAGTGTTCTGTGAGGTCACAGTGGGACGGATGTGGTGAAACTCCTTGTGGGCGTTCCTGATAAATCGCATTCACAAGAACTTGAGGTCACCATGACCTTGAACTTTGACTTGAACTTCTGAAAGTTAAACCCCTGACCCTCAGACATGAAGGATGAAAAATTACATAAGTAAAAAAATAATAAATAAATAAATGAAGAATCAATACATAAATAAATGCAAAATAAAGACATTTTGGAAACAAAAAAATGCTATTTCTGTATTTTAATATTTTTTATTTCTGTATTTCTGCATTTATTTACTTCTGCATTTCAAGATTTATTTATGTGTTTATTCATGTGTCCGTATGTTAATGAGGTAGGCGGTCCTTCCTGAGTCTAAAGCCGGATTGGTTGTTGCCTGTTCCTGCCTTCACTGATCCACAGGAGCTTTATCTTTCCTGCGACTCTGACGCCTGATTTAGTGACTTTTCAGACTCGTGACGTTTTTTTCATAAAGAACCAAAAAACAAATCTTTTGACTTTTTGAACTATAGAATGAAAAAATGCAAAAATACAGAAATATCTTTTTTATGAATGTTTTTATTTATCTGTAGTTCTTTCATTCTTCGTCTGTATGAAGCAGAATTCAGCCTCAAACTAAAACTAAAATAAAGGAAACCTGATGGATCCCGTCTTCAGAGAGTCTCCACACGATGTCGACACGCCCGTTAAAATCCACGTGTTCCTGTTTTCACGACCGTCGCTCCTCTGTCCAACCAGCTGCTCCACATCTGGTGAAATGAAGCAGGAAGCCATGACATCATTAACCGACCCTCATCAGAGCTGACAGCGCTGACACCGCCCCAGACTCTGGGAGCTCTGGTATCGAGTGTCCTCCCACAGTATGACGCTGTCGGCTGCAGAGAGATAATAACTTATTCATTTTAACTTACTGTGACCATTGTGTTGATGAAACGTGTATTTTTACAATGACTAAACAAACTCAACTCGTTTATGTTGAATTATGACGGTGTGACCGAGTGGCTGTAAAACAGGTCAAATAAAAACTAAAACAAAAGGTAAAGAACCAGAGAATATAGTTTTATTTTGTTGAACTGTAGGTGAGCGAGAGTCTGCGAACAACAGCAAACATCTATGAGGGGTTACCATAACAACACACCTGCCTGGAAACTAATCAACAATGTGCAGCTTCTAAATACTGACAGGTACTTGAGCTGTCGCCCATTTTAAAGTCTGAATACTTTGAATAGTAAGAACCACTTGCCCTTTAGTAACCCCTGCACTCACATCACAGAACATAATGTAAGTATAGATACGGTCTGTGGGTGTAAATGTGGGAACATGCTGACAGCAGCTGGAGCTTTATTTTGAACTTTATTCAATAAAGATTCATCGATATGCGGGAATGCTAAATGCTCGTTAGCTCATTAGCTTAGCTTGGTCGCTATAAGAGACGTACGTTTACAATTTATTCAAAAGGCGTTTGCTGCTAGACTCTGCAGCTCAGGCTGCGACTCATTCACTCCCTTTAATTTCTCTTCTTAAGATGTTTTATTTCTATTTTTATATCTATTCTTGTTTTTACATATTTCATTACGTCTCCTCACGTACTGTCAGATGTTGATGTTGATTTATGATATGTTTTTTAATTACTCTATTCTACTCTTTTCATTATGCTCAGGCTCTTTCAGCTGGATTTATTTTTCTGTGGAGCACTTATAAATAAATAACTCTATAAATAAAGTTATTATTATGAATGTTATTGGTATTCAGAGTGCTGGTTGGTTTCTGAGGTTCGAGACAAATTAACCCTGAAACTGCCATGAAGACGAGGGTCCTCCACCCACCGCCCAGCTTCACAGGACCATGTTTCTGAAGTGTTAAACTGGATTCACAAACAATAAATGACGTTTGTTGATATAGATTATAATCTTATATTTAATCTAGAAGCAAACTTGACTTCCACTGTGTCTTTCTCTGCCTCTCTGTGTTTATGATGCTTTTTACTCTAAAACTAAAGAAAACCGATAAAAACAAAACAAACAAACCCCATAATAATACTGTTGCTATAACGTCAGATAGATGCTGAAAATGTTAAAGAGCTAAATTACAGACTGTTTGTAACGACTGATCCCAGCGGACTGGTGACACGGAGGAAAACGCAACGTTTTTTAAAGGGAGTCACATGATACAAATATAACTCGAAGGCGTCTCCTCACATTCCCCAGGAGGCCGAGGGATAAAGTTAGCTGCCGAGGAAACTCTAGAGGCCCCGGAGCCTCGGGGCCCCCAGCAGCCTGGAGGCAGAGCTCACAGCACCATACAAGGAGTGTGAGGGCATCTGCGTGTGTGTGTGTGTGTGTGTGTGTGTGTGTGTGTGTGTGTGTGAGGAGGGCGAGGCGCATGTGAAACCAGCAGTGAGTTAAATCATTAAAGACCAACAGGATCTTAATGGATCATTAATCACCTTCTGTTGCTGAGTGGCTCTAAAGACCGGACTCTCCTGAACACACCTTGTTAATTCAGTTTCACCTCTGACCTCTGACCTTTACTTTAACACTAACATCTAATCATCTAATTATACACAGGAAATATAAAAGTCTAAGGTCAGAAACTGTGACGGTCACATGACTGGACACCTGCAGGACGACAGACGTGAGGAGGAACCGGACGATGTGTTAAATATAAAAGATATAAAAGAATAGAACGTGAAGTATTTCTGGATTTCTGGATTCAGGAGGTTCAACGGGACGTGGGCTTGTCAGTTCATCAGGCAGCTAAAGCTGATCCAACAGTCCGGCAGTAAATCCTCCGTCATGAAGGTTGCAATGTTCAGCGTCTGTAGAAATGGTTTCAGAGAGGAGATATTTCCCTGGTGTGCTTCGGTTTCACTAACGAGCGTCTCTCAGCTGATTACCAACAGGTGTGTCGAGCGTCTCTCAGCTGATTACCAACAGGTGTGCCGAGCGTCTCTCAGCTGATTACCAACAGGTGTGCCGAGCGTCTACCTGGAATCAGAGTCGTCCCAACATGAAATCCCAGAACAACCGAAACCAGAACCGTACCGTACCTCCACAATGCTGTGTACAGATTATACAAGCAAACTGTTATTTATCAGTCACAGGGCGTTTCCAAAAAAAGAAAGATTTCCAATCATGACAATTATTTTAGAAACAAGATTTTAAACCTTCGTAAACAGAGTGCGGATGTTTTAACTGGAGACTGTCGCCTGTGTTTTATCTTCGCATCTTATGTTTTAAATTTTCCTTCCGTGTTAGTTTTATTATAATTTTGTCGTTTTATTGTTTATTATTGAAATTGAATTGTAAATTGTTTCTGGACTGTCTGTTCATTGTTTTTATTGTTTTTTATGTCTCTTGAAAATGAGATTTCTATCTCAGTGGGATTCGCCTGAATAAATAAAAGTGATGTCATCATGAAGAAACATCTGCGTCAAAAAGTCATAATGTACATTTATTTAAACTTTTATAATCAAATTACTTAACAAATTATTATGAAATATTATTTCACCATTTGCTTCCATTATTATTTTATTATTTATTTATTTTTAATTATAAACATGTTTATTTCAAAATGCTCTGTCAGTTTTTAATCCATTACATCATTTTCATGACATGCGACTGTCTTCTCACCTTTCAGCCAATCACACGTCCCCTGCCTCTCGAGCTAGGAAGTTCAACGACTGCGACCAGATTTAGCCAGCTAGCACCTGTTAGCTAGAGCTACAACTATGTCAAAGTTATTCTGAATCAGCTGCTGTTTATAAACACAGTCTACAGAAGAGAAAAGGGTTCAAGTCAAATCCTGCAAGGTTTGGATGGTGGGTCCAGGTGGGCGGGGCTTGGTGACTGCTTTGTTGTGACATCACAAAGTTCCAGAAGTCCTGACGGCTGGTTTTAAGGCTCAGTTTCTGAATACAGGCTGTGTGCATTTCTCTGTGGACTGAGGCTTTGATACTTTCACAGTATTAATATAGAAGCTAGAGCTGATCTATAATCACACTACACATGGACACAGACCTTTACACTGGAGGAGCTTTAACAGAAGGGGGGGGGGGGGTTATATAGTATTTCTGACTCTTGACCCTGTAAATCTGAAAAAAGACAAAAATCAGACATTTTCTTCCACATTTGACTTTATTGTTTTTATTCGACATGGTTCAGTTTGTGTGAATGTGTGGAGATTAAGACTTGATGTTGTGTTGCTGGTGCGTGAACCTGCAGAAACAATCGACACTCCTCCTCCTCCTCCTCCTCCTCCTCCTCTTCCCTCCAGACAAAACAAAGTGCAAAAGAAAGAAGGAGAAAAACTCCTCAAACTCCTCCCTTGAATCTCCTGCAGCGCGACTCCTCTCAGACTTTTCTAACCTGCTGTCCAAACCTGCCGTGTGATTTAAACCGAAACACAACACAACCTCCTGGTTCAACCAACATATATAAGACACGTGGAGTTCATAGAAACAGAAAGACAAACAGCAGCGATAACGTTTAGGAGGACTCGAACATCTTCTTCCTGTCGGCCTTGTCCTCAATGTTCTTACGCCAGTCGCCCACTGCTTCTGTAGGCTGCGGAGGAGACGAGGCAAATCAGTCAAAAGGAGACGCACATGTGACAGGAGATCCTCACCGGTCGTTAAAGCTTCAGATTAGGTTTTATTTTCACTTTTCATTCCACACGGACGACGTGTTAAATAAGATTTTCTAATTTGTAACAAGATAAAAAATAAAAAATACAAATATTTAACAAGCTGATTCCAGCATTTTGGATTCAAACCGACCAACAGAATAAATACACAGATAAAAGATTCATAATTAAACTCCTGCTATTGTGGAAACAGCATTTAAACCTCTGTATACATCTACAGACATTACATACATTACATCATCATCAGGGTCTCCCTCAGTGGGCGGAGTTTGCTCGGTTGGTGTGAGATATTTGTGATTTTGGACCTTATTTATATTATTTTATCATCTTCTGAGGAAAACCATGAGATTCGGTTGAAAGCTATGAAGTGGACCTTGAGGTTATGATAATGGTAAAAGTTATGTAACACCAAAAAACTGCAATTATACAGATTTAACTATCAGTATATTGAATAGGGTATAAATGTCTGATTTAAATACTTTAATAACAAACAGTCTGACACTTTACGTTTGCAGTAAACCTACAGTAAGTCTTGCAAAAATATTTTTCCCACTATTTACTCTCTACCCATATTAATAATGAAATAATAATGAAAGGTGCCTATAAATAAAATGTATTATTATTATTATTGATATTGAACTGACGTTCTTTCTTTCTGACTTTAGTCAAACAGTTTTGAAGGAAATCGAATGTGTTGTTTTAATGTTATGATTTGAATATATAAGTGGCTATAATGTTATAAATCTGCTAAATTAATGTAATTTAATTGCTCTACAGAGAAGTGGTTCTCAAACTGTTTCACATCAAGGACCATCAACTGACACATTAGACCACAGGCTCCCGTTTAATTCGATTTTTGCTTTTCTTACAGTAAATGTTGAAACCGTGACCAAAATATTCAACATTCTGTCATTGTGTTACTTATAGATTGAATTATAGTGAAAATAAATGATTCCTCTTTTTGCTGGGGACCTGCAGGAACCCCCTCAAGGACCCCTGGGGGTCACCGGACCCCACTTTGAGAACCACAGCTAAATTGGAACTACTCTTGAAAGACCTCGGTGGACGACATTAAACAACATCGACAGTATTTGCAGATGCAAAATGTAAACCCTAATAACGAACCAGAGATCATGACCTGTGTCTGTGTTTACAAAGAAAAGCACAGGGACAGAATTCGACCCCGACATCTCTCGTCTTATAAGGACACAACCGGAAGCTACAAGCTAAAAATATGTAGGTAAAAACAGCGGGACACTCACCTCCTCCTTGACCTCCTTCTTCACCTGCTTCAGGTTGGACCTCAGGTCCATGGTCACCTTGTGTTTGGAGCCCAGCAGCGCCTGCAGCATGGAGTCGGCAGACATACGGACCTTCTTCAGGGCGGGTTTCTTCACGCCGATCAGGTCCACCACTTTGATCTTCAGGTCCTCGATCTGTGACAGGGAGAGGGTTTTAGTTTTAGTCCGCTGTCCCTCAGAAAGCTGCCGGTGTTGTGATGACATCAGAGGACAGTTACCTCTTTGTTGGCCTTCTGCACTTTGGACTCGGCGTCGTACCTCTCCTCATCGATCTTGTCGATGGCGGCTTGGAGCTTCTTGCAGAATTCCTGTCGACACAAACACAAACGCAGCTCTCATGTTACATAAACAGTACGTACCTCCAATAACCTCCAACTGAAATATGAAGAACTATGTTTATAACATTAATTTTGCCCCTATCGCCAAACCTATGTGGCTTCATACACAGGGCAATTTACAACAATGCTAATGATGCTAATCAGTGCTCCGGACAACCTCTGTCTGTGGTTAGCTAAGATACCAGTAACTTGTTAGCTAACTAGTTTCCTTTGTCCAACAGGTTAATTCTTCATATACAGTTTCTTACATTAGCATTTAGCGAATGTGGTAGGTACAGTTAGCATAAGGGTTTTATAAGATAGTCGTAGTTAAATGCTAACAAAAACAACACTGCTATTTCACCTTTGTCAACTTTATCTACACAAAAATACATCACAAAATGTAAGCTAGCCAACCGCAAGCTAGCCAAAATGTGGCGGGAGCTTTGCAAAATGGCCGCCATTTAACTGCCTCTGAAAATAGTTTTTAGTTACTATATTCTTATTTTCTTCACATTCTTAAACATAAGACTGCTCTAGAGTCTGGATGCTAGGCTAGCAGTTTCCACCTGCTTCTAGTTTTTGCGCTACGCTAGGCTAAACGCACGTTGGACCTACTCCTGTACTGAGTCTAGCTGATTCTGGGAAAACTAAATGTTTAACTATCCATTTACATTCTTTATTATTTAGTGTTGAAGTGATAAAATAAGTTATAAAAATATTTACTAACTAAATAAAAAAACTTTTACAGACTCAGAGGCTTTTTCTGAACCAATAACAGAGACTGATGCTCCTCTCACCATGAGGGCGGCCTGGTCTCCGCTCAGCTCTGGGGGGGGGCAGTGCTCGGCCATGTAGGCCTCCTTTGCCACAACATTATCCTTCTTCTCCTGCTCCAGCCAGCTCAGAGCGATCTGGAGGATCACACTCTGCAGGACGAAGAAACAAACAAACAAACAAACAGACGAACAAACAAACAGACAAACAAATAAACAAACAGACGAAGAAACAAACAAACAGACGAAGAAACAAACAAACAGATGAGTATCCACTCACAACACCGGGATGTTGTTGTTACTTTACAGAAGACAGGGTGTGATTTAAGATGCTGATTTAAATTTAAACTATTCAACATTTTTCTTACTGTCACGTGTTTTTGCTCTTTTCATGGGATTTCATGACAGTAATGAAAATACAGAATCATACCAGGCTAATGCTTTAAAATGAGCCTTGAAAACCTTGAATTAGTCTCCAGGGCTGCACCTGTAACAGCAGTGTTCAGGTGCACAGACATTATCACGCGGCTGGTTTTACCTTGAGGTGATGCCTGCGGCTGGAAGTCATCTTTTTCCTGTTTGGGAGGAAGTTGTTTCACAAATCTCAAAATCCGTCTCCAAGAAGAAGATTTAACATGTTTTCAAAGCAGTTTTGCTTATTTAAGGAAGAATTGTGAATTATGAGCGTGTGATTTCTGTCTTAACTTCAGGATAATATTGTTTATTATTTGAGAAAAAATGTAAAAATATATTTGGAAAATGAGATTATGTGTTTGTGAAGAAGGGTGCAGTGTAAACCTGACGGATGTGATCATGTGATGATGCTGCTCAGACTTACTCAGACATCTTTGCGGTTTGTGCGGTTCACAACCTGCATGAAGAAACACACAAGAACACACACTGAGTCTATTTTGACCTCTCCTGAATGCCGTAGTCGCTCAGTATCGGGGTTCTCTGAGATCAGCATGTTCTGTCGCTCTGATGGAGACGGATGGACGAGAATTATTTGTGCCGTAACGTGATCTGAGGCCACAGCTGAAGAGCAGCGACGTCGACTGAACTAAACTGGGAAGCTCGGGATCGAGTGTCGCGCCTCCAAAAGTTTACGGCCGGATCGAATGAAGGGTTAATTTGAAAAATTCCACAGTGAAATATCATCAACTGAAGTTCGACCTGGATCTCTTTTAATTAATTCAAAAGGCAAAATATCAAGGTCCAAGTCTGAGGAGATGATTTCTCTTTGATCTTCTTGTTTACTCTTTAAAGAAAAACAAAAATGAAACTGTTCAACTTTAATTTTGTCAAGTTATTTTCAATTTTACATTGATTTGACTCAAATTTACCACCTTTAAAGTGTAAAATGAACAAATTTACATCCTGTGAATCTTAATTTAAACAAATAACAGCAAAGAAAATACTTCAAACAGATGAAAGTGAAATTTCCTGATCCTGTAAACGTAGTCAAATAAACTTATAGACTCATTAAACCATGAATAATATCAACAACCTAATATTCATATTAATCAAAAGCTTAATTAAGTATTCAAGTGTCATTAAGTTTGTCCATTATGTCACAGAAACAGTCAAAAAGCTTCAAACATGAACTTTTTCAACCTTTCTAAGTTTTAAAAGACTTCTGTGATTCAAATATAAAAAAAAAGATATTTTGTCAAAGTGTTAATCAAAAGCAGAATCAGACATTTTAACAGCTGTTCAGATATCACGATGACAGTGACAGTTTTAAGACTTTCCCTCCACTTGCCAGGTTCACAATCAGCCTCTAACTCCGAGCTGCGAACATCTCCAGGACCATAAAACACAACAGAGCCGAGCTCAACGGGGATCGTAAATTCAGGGTCTGTCGAGGGTAAAAAGGTCAAATGTGGCCGACGAACATGTACAAAGCGAGTTCAGGATGTCACCACGCGTCAAACGTGCAGGGATCCTGTTTTCTACATGATGTGTAAAATAAAAGATGCTGCTCTCAGAGAGATAAAAAAAAAACACACAGAGGGAGAATAAAGAAAATTTCTCACCTATTAGAGAGGAGGAAGAAGAAGAGGACACACGGGGTGGAAGAAAAGGAGACACTGCCAAAGCCACAGACAGTGAAAAATGAAATAGGGTATATATGGTGGGTTGCGATGCCTCAGCAAAATGCCCAGATCCTCTTTATGGAAATGGATTCCTGGGCAGACCAATGGGCCGGCGAGCTCCTGAAATACACCCGGCCCAGCCCCGCTCTGCAACCGCCCTCCCTGAGAGAAGACCCCCAGCTGATCTGGAGGCTTAAAAAATGCAGATTCACTGTATATGGGGGGGTTTTACTGGATATGAAGGAACCCAGGCCGAGGCTGATCTGAGACCAGCAGTCCCGACGTGTCTTTGAAATGAGCTTTTCTGTCTGATTTCCCCTTTAAAGCAGCTTTTATTCCGATTTATTAAAGAAATATCATCAATTTAAGCTTTTTATCCACTGCACCGTCTCATTAAAGAGAAATATTCAGTTGTTTTGTGCTTAATTTGATTCGTTTTACACGTTTGAAGACAAAAAATAAAGCTCTGTGTTCTTAGTGTGAGTGCGACCCGCATGTGGTTTCAGTTACAGATTCACACGAGCTTCTTTTTATCAGGTCGTTAGAGATTCAAACACAAATCAGCTGTTTCAAGAATAGCAACATGTTTAGGCTAGTAGTTTCCCTCTGCTTCTAGTCTTTATGCTAAGCTAAGCTAACCACTGTCATCCCTCCCTCAGAAAGAAAGTAAATAAACATATTTTTTGCTATTTTTGTTATATCTAAATATCTAATTGTAAAAATCATATTATTATTGAATATTTATCTTCTTTTTTTAAGCATTTTATATCGACATTTTGCAGTTTTTCTTTTTTCCTTTCTTATTTTCCAAAATGTTGAACTTTTCACTAGTTTATAGTAAAAAGTGATATATATATATATATCTGTATATATATATATCTGTGTATATATATATGTGATATATTGTTTAAGTGTCAGTTTGATGTCGTGTGATTTGTGAAAAACAAAATGAAGAATGATTAAAACAAATGGATCCTTATTTGAAAACGTTTATTTCTAATGACTCATGAGAACCGGAACATGTTGCTCTAATGTTTCTGTCTCAGACGTTTTAACTGTTTGTTTCAGTTCAGTCTCTCGGGGCGACGGTATCACAAAAACAACCAAAAACAAAAAGACAAAAAAAAAAACAAAAACAAAAAAAAGTGTCTGAACTCTCGTCCCTGTGTCCCGCTGGGACTCAGAGACACATTCAGTCACTCAGACCTCGGACGGAGACGTCTCCCCTGCCGTCGTCCTCGCCGCTCCAGGAGGGATTTAGGAAGTCTCGAACATCTTCTTCCTGTCGGCTTTATCCTCGATGTTCTTACGCCAGTCGCCGACGGCCTCTGTGGGCTGGAGACACAAAGAGACCAAACATTAACGCAACCAGCGATACAAACAGGTATCTCTGTATCTTTGTATCTCTGTATCTTTGTATCTTTGTATCTCTGTATCTTTGTATCTCTGTATCTTTGTATCTCTGTATCTTTGTATCTTCGACCCATTTTTATCATTTACACCAGTAAAGTCATTGTTAACCCCATGATAATATTACAGGTTATTGTTTTTGCTCTGTTGTTGTTTTTCTTCACGTTCACAGTTTGTTCTTTTGTTCTGGAGACAAATAAAGTTTTTAATTTAAGTTAATAATGTTTCACTTCCTCAGTTCTTTCATCCTGTGATTTGTCCTTAAAGTCGTATTTTCTTAAAACCAGCTTCGTTTTTCCTGATTCTGCCGCAGCAACACGATTTATTCTTTATTATTTCAAGATACAATGAAGATGGTTTCAAGTCTGAACAGGTTGAAGTATTAAGAGTTTAGAAAAACAAGGCTTTTAGGACTTTCAGTCTGCTCTTCCAGCTGCAGCAGACGAGTGCGGTGAAAATCACTGGTTTCCTGGACAGTTACAAAGACATTCCAGCTGTGGACAACAGCTGGCAGTGTCGGGAAGTTTAAAGGATTTATAAAAACACTGTTGTGATCCTTTAGGATTTACAGTGTCGTTTATTCTGCAGGAAGAAACAGAAAAGTACAGAAGCTGAATTCTGCACAAAAAAAGTGAGAAAATAAAGTTTATATTCCTGTAGTTATGACATCATCATGACAGTCACGGCCATGAGGCTTCAACCTGAAAACATCATTTATTAGAACTTTTCAGAATAATTTCTTTATTTCTTCTTTAATCTCAGTTTTACTTGTTTTAAATATTTTTATTCTGCTGCAGTTAATGACGTTTTTAACTTAATTACAGTTTATATTTGATTTCATACTTTGCTCCCTTGTGTGAAGCACTTTGGGTTTTGAGTGGTGATTATTAATTATTATTATCATTATTATTATAAAATATTAATGAACCATCTCAGTATTTTTATCATTCCTCATATTTGATCTATATTTTTATCTTTTTCTCACAGAATTGATCTTTAGATTTGAAAACAAAGTGCAACACAGTGTGATGTCATATCGATCCCTGTGGCAGCACAGAACATCTGCTGGTGACCACAACTGACACTTTACAGATGTTTCTGTTCGATCACCAACAGCTGTGAGGAACATGATTTCTGTTGGATGGAAATATTAAACTGTAAGTAAAGTTCTAACGAGTGGACGCAGTAAAGATCTCAGCAGAACAGAAACCCGGAGCCGTTGAAGCTTCCCGCCTCTAAATGTTTGGGACGTGTTTCCTCACCTCCTCCTTGACCTCCTTCTTCACCTGCTTCAGGTTGGCCCTCAGGTCCATGGTCACCTTGTGTTTGCCGCCCAGCAGCGCCTGCAGCATGGCGTCAGCGACATACGGACCTTCTTCAGGGCGGGTTTCTTCACTCCGGCCAGCTCCACCACCTTCAGCTTCAGGTCCTCGATCTGGAGGCAGAGAAACGCCACGACCCGTTAGTGAAACCGCCGAGTCCGCGGCTCATCTGACGACCAGCTGAAACCCGATCAGCTGATCGAACAATGTTCTTGATCTAAAGGGAATAAAACGGATCGATCCTCATGCGTCTCACCTCTTTGTTGGCCTTCTGCACTTTGGACTCGGCGTCGTACCTCGCCTCATCGACCTTGTCGATGGCCTGGTGGAGCTTCTTGCAAAATTCCTGTTGACAACAAACAAACAAACAAACAAACAAACAAACAACATGTGATAACGTGTTTAACACCTTCAGCTGTTACGTCATATGTGACTTTATCTTCAACTCCTCTACGTCAGAGGTGGAGATTATATTTTTTACTCCACTACATTTATCTGAAATAAATATTTACTTGTTTATTCACTTATTTGATTTTTTTTAAATTTATCATGTGATTAACTTTAAGTCTGTAAAATATTTAAAATATATAAAGTATTAAACGCTGTTTACATGTTAATACATCAGTAACAATAATCCAGTGGCAGATATGACCTGCACATGTACACCTGTAGGAAACAACAACAACAACCTGTCTGACCTTTGCTCAGAATACACACAAACATATGTATTATTTTCTCTTTACGCATGTTTACTGTGAAAAGTACGTGCGATGTTTCTCACTCTGCAGTGTTGATGGACGGATAAATTGCGACCTGGTTTTACTGTGTTTACGAGTCCGACTTCATCATTCAGTTTTAGAACTTTTGGATCACATTTAAAGTGAGAGTTGGCACGAGGTGTCGCCTGAAAGCAGCATTAGAACGAAGATGTCGTCGCGGTCTCACCATGAGGGCGGCCTGGTCTCCGCTGAGGTCGGGGGCGGGGCAGTTCTCGGCCATGTAGGCCTGCTTCGCCGCCTCGATGTCCTTCTTCTCCTGCTCGATCAAGCCGGCGGCGATCTGCAGCATCAAACTCTGCAGGGAGATGAAAACGTTAATGTGTAAAAAAGATTTAATTGAACTCTTCACAATAACATTTCACTTTGAAAGAGGACTCACCTTCAGATGATGCCTGCGGCTGGATGTCATTTTCTTTCTTTGAGACACAAAGAATAAAAGAATAAAGTCATACTCAGGACTGATGGAGACGTTTCATCACACAATATCATATTATGTCTGTTGTTTTCTTAAAGGGAGTTTGACAGTCACTTACTGTATTAAAACCACTGATAGCACATATTTGATCAGATTAAACAAACGAGATATTATGAGTTAACGAGTGAGTTTTAGAGGCGCTGGTTTTGTCGTCTTCGGACAGAGCCAGGCGAGCTGTTTCCCCCGTTTTCATTCTTCATGCTAAGCTAAGCTAACCGGCAGCTCGCTGTGGCCTCACATGACATCGTGACGTCATGAAAGCAGCACTGACTTCTCATTTCACTTTACACCAAAAAGCCAATAAGGTTTTTCCTTATGTTGAACTTTTGCTTTAAAACAAGCCCCAACAGCATCTCACTGACGGATGGTTTCCAGAGAGAAAATCTTTAAGAAAACCTCGTTAAAATAACACATCAACAATTAAAAGTGACTAATCTGACACTGATAACACTCAACATGAACAGCCTACGTCATAATGTCACGATGTGAGGTGGGAAAACAAACTACAACCATTTGAAAAGTGGAGCCGGATTAATAAAAACGTATTTCACGTTACATGCGCCTGAGTTAACGTTTCTCCTCACACCTGCCGGCGACGCCTCCAGCTGCTGTCATCTGAGGCTAAAGGTCGACCTTTAAACTGACAGTCAGTCTCCGGGCCGCCGCGTTCGCATGTGTTCACATCAGTTTAGATTCAGACGCAGCATTTAGACCCCGAGCGAAACATCCCACCAACTACTGGACGTTTATTTTCGATTTATCCTGTGAAACAGAGCGAACTTCCATCAGACTCGGCTCTGCTTTAAGGGATCTGAACTCTTTCACCTGCTCTGTTTCCTGGCAACAATATTGATGGTTCGTTCAGTTTTCAAGGTTTTTCTTAATGTCAGACACTGAATTATCTCCCTCCACCTTAAGGAAAGTTGGTGAACAGTGTTTTTTTTTTTTAATAAAATAATATAAACATACACAAGAATGTCGACAATTAACCGAAGTAAAACTGAAACTACAGATTTAAACTGATTCAATTTGTTCCTCTGGAAACCAACGACTGCATAAATGCCAACTAACTGAATCTGAATTAAAATCACAGTTTCAGAACTCATTATTTTAACCCTTTAATTTAACCAGATTAAATAATTAAAGCTCCTGGTTTATAATCGTCTAAAACAAACATTAGCTTCTGCAGTGGCTAAAGCTACAAAACGGTTGTTTGGATGTTTTTTTCTGTCGGGACAGATTCGTGATTGCAACAGAAAATGTTGTATTTACCTCTGTGTTATTTCTGATCAGTCATCACTCAGCCTGGAATTAGAGACACCAGACGTTGCCACTATCTGAGGATCTACGCTGGTGTTTAAATAAACTGGAAATTATTAGAAGTTTATAGACGTGTGAAATAAAAGTCTGACACGTCTCTTTCATTTTAAGAACTGTCACACCTATTTTACAACAACCAGATCAAAGCAACAGTCAGGGTGAAGTCGGAGGAAAGCTCCACAGTTTGTCTCTCTGTTTCCAGCTCAGTGAAAAGAAGATGAGGATGAAGAAGACGATACTCACTCAGACATTTTGGCTGTTTGTGATCTTCACACCCTGTTCAGAGACAGAAAACACTCATCAGTCAAACCTGAGCAGACAGGTTACATAAAGCACACTGACCGTCCACAGCTCAACTCCACACAGCTCGCGTCCTGCTGCCCCCACCGCGGCGTTATCAAGCAGCGGCCCTTTGACCCGCAGCAGGAAACACGATGCTTTTTACTATCATGGAAAACCACGCCAGCGATCACAAACCGGCTAATTTTGGACGGGCGGGGTCGGATGCTGGAGCTCAAACAGTTGCCTGAAGACATTGTGCCTGGAATTTAACGTCTTACAGCGAGCCAGAGATCTGAGCACGAACATGGCCTCCAGCAGGGCGACCAAATGTGTCACAAAGCACGCAGCGAGAGGCGTTAACAGCAAGCCCGACATCCCGCAGGCATGCAAACCCCCACAAGCTCCTCACGTCACAATATGAAGAATCACAAACTGTAAAACTTTCTGAAACTTTAATACGGAACAAAATCCACATTTAAAAGAACAAGTTTGTGGCAACATGAAGCGTTAAAGATTCTGGGTTCAGACGGATTTAAATCATCAGTGGGAACATTAACATCACTGTGTAAACTTAAACCAGAACTGCTCGTAAACACTTTGTGAAACTTTCTGAGTTTCAAACTGAAAACTCCCGCCAAACACTGAGCCACAACTAAATGTCCAACTGAAGCCGGAAAGACAAGAACAACAATATAACTGCAGAAAGTGAATAAGAGAATCACATTTTGTCATTTACAGCAAAGATCTGATGCAGTCGCTTTATTTTACGCGCAACTTATGAATAATTTCGAATAGGGATCGAAGGAAAGAACAATGTAATCTGGTGCTACTCAAAGGGAAAATAAAGTGTTAATTAATCATGTCTCTTAGTCAGTGAACAGCAGATCAGCTGAACATGCAAAACATGAAATTCACTCACAAACAATTCAACATGAATGAACAAACAAAAGTTTTAAATGACGAATATCTGAATGTTTTCTTTCACTGTAATTCCATTTTTGAAATAATTAGTCCTGAATTCAACTTTTTAATTATGAAATTACAGGTTTGTCATTTGATAATAATTTCTTAAATGTAAAATTACACGTATATCCCATCTGGCAAAACTGACATGTATTTTTTATTATTTTAAAAATCAAACTTCAAAATCTCAACAACACCACGAGAGCGTATTGAAACATCCGAAAGGTCGTGGGTTCGTGATGAGGTGATTTTCATTAAAAGACGAGCCGGATCCCGTCAAAATAAAAGAACAAAACCACAAATTAGCCTCAATTTCACCTTAAAAGTCCAAACTTCAACCTGAACATCCAGCAGTTGTTTCACAGCTCAGCGTCCCGACAGTGTCCTTCAATGACTCCAGTGAGTCTCGGCTGCTGCTTTAACTGCTCCCCTGTTTCTACTCTAGACCTCTGAACGCAGCCTCAGAGGTCAGAGGTCACACCTGCAGCACCACCATCACAACACAGTTCAAAAGCACCTCTGCAGAATAAATTCCCACCTGCTAACCAGACCTCAGCGTATTGTTTCCTACCGGAGTGAGAGAAGCCGAGCTGCAGGAGAGACTCGCACCTACTGAACCTGACGAAGACGAGCGAGGAGGGGGGGGGAGACACTGCCAAGTCCCAAACACTAAAGATTAAACAGGGTATATAGAGTGTGAAGTGCTCGCTCAGCAGAAAAGTCAGCCCTCTTTATGGTAGCGGAGCCACTTCAGACCAATGGGCCGGCAGGCTCCAGAAATACCACCGCAACAACTCTCCGAGGAACATCGTAAATTTCTGCCGCAGGAAGTCACATCCTTGGACGGGACGGCGGTTCGGACGTAATCAGGTTCCCGCCCTCAGAGTTAAGTGAGGAGGGATGAAGCAATTGTGCCACAAGGAGTCGGCGACATGATTAATGCGCACTGACTCAGTGTCCTTTATACGAGCAGCTTATCGAGCCAGCCGTCTGAACCGTGTGTGCGGCCGTTAGTCGCACACACAAGGTGTCATTCAAAATAAAATTCAGCTCAGGTTTCTGTAAGACGAGGCCTCGGCAGCCGGAGTCAAACAAATCAAACGGGAGATTAAAAGTTGCAGTGGTTTCACTTCAGACGGAGGATTTATCGAAGCGAGGCGGCCGAAGCCTCGGATGAACCTTTCACACACGGTTTCTACGTGGAAGCATCACCCGCATCACTTCCTGTGGAAACATGTCGGGAGGTCGCGGCTCCTGCCAGAGAGCGGAGGAAAGGTTAGAGCGAGCAGAAACTATTTCAGTGGAGCTGCAGATCCTGG
>NC_079373.1:26976375-27071375 GCF_021018895.1 Seriola aureovittata
AGTTCAGTAATGGATGAGGACTGTCTGGCCCAGAGCTGCCTGAACCCGCGCGATACGCTCCTGCATTCAAATGAGCTGCAGGTTAATGATGGAGGGGGAGGGGGAGGGGGAGGGGGGGGGGGGGGGGGGGGGGGGGGGGGGGGGGGGCTCAGCCCTGGAAGGCGAGGCAACTACAGTAACGCTGCGGTGGATTTCTGTCCAATTAAAACTGACTAATTGCCTCCTCAGACACGGAGCATCACTAACTGTTTCCACTACTTGCAAACACTAATAAGAGCCGATGTGACAGGGCCATTACAGCGCAGATTTATATCCAACAATTACAATATCTGTGATGTGGGCTGAGAGGAAAACAGCCCTGCACAACTGGGCCGGATGCTGAGCCGTCGCCATGACAGCAGAAGATAAATGGTGGGCATTATTAATGCACTATAAAGCCTAAAACCACAATAAATATGATGATGAATAACAGGCCTTAAACGAGCGAGGAGTCTTAATGAGCGTTATTACAGCGGAGAAAACAGGCCGACGAGGCCGAGCCGCCCGTTAATCCTGCCTCTGGAATGAAGATATAAATGTCAAGTCGCATCTCTGTTGACTTTCAGGTGTTTGACGGGGGCATTCGCAGGTCAGACTGGTCAATAAACATCCAGAGGGCGCAGATTGGTCGTCATCATCATCATCATCATCATCATCATCGCCGTCGTCCTTCCAAAGTCAGAGTTGTTATTGATCACAGCTTCTGTTTCCAACACGGTTCATAACTGTTCCTGTCAAAGCGTCCATATGGACTCACAGTTTGACTCCCAGACAAATGTTCAGGCCCGGACTTTTATTGGCTGATACAACAAAACGCTCAGGCATTTATCACCTCGACTGGAAAAGCGAGGGAGGGCGGTGATGAAGAACAGCAGGCAAAAAAATCATCATCATTTAATGGCGACAATGCCACAAAGATCCTGGGATCAGACGAAGATCAAGCCTGTTTTCTTTTTTATAAACATTTAACCATCTTTACTTGTGTTAAACCAAAGCTTTGAGCTGCTGACACACGTCCGTAAAGATGTCAACATGTGAACATTGTGCTGATATTGTACGACACAAGGATTAACTTGATATTTTCCCGCATAGTTTTCTTATAATATACAAAGAAGATCTGCTTGAAAAAAAGCACATGTGAAATTCAATACTTCAATATTGTCGTGAAACGTCCGAACAAGTTTACGATGCGGTCCGGCAGCAACAACATAAACGTTCGGCTTATCGGCTCATCACAGTGACAAGAAAAAAACTAAATTAACTCTTATAATTAAATATATAAAAACAGAATTTTTATTTTTATTTGGGAAAAGGGGTGAAATCGTGTATTTCTGAAGTGCTCTAGAGGAGATTTCAAAATATTGAGATATATTTTGTGTATCGCGATAAAAATATTGTGATATTAATCAAAGATCATATTTCCCAGACCTACAGAGGCAGTACCTTTTTTTAAAATGATACTTTTCCTGTTGCAAAGTCTCATATAATCATAATGTTTAGGAGAACAAGGGGGGAGAAATTGTTGTGTTTACCTGGACAGAAAAGAACTGATCGATCGGTCGGACTGATTGAACTCGCTCTCTGGAGAATCATGTCGTCGATCAATCGTGATTTTGTTGAAAACTTCAATGAGTTCACCTTGCAACTCACAAACACCGCAGCAACAAAAGCCAATGTGGCACTTCCTGTTTTCTCTCTTGGCCCAGCTGCCACCGTCCCTGTGCACACACGCCACGTTCAGTTTAATGTGAAGTATCCTTCCAGTTGTAGGTGGCATCTGCTGCGAGCTATGAGGCTCAAACGGCAGCTATACATTATGTATGTGAGTATCTACAGGATATACACAGGAGTGTGACTCCCCTGACGCTGAACAAGCATGTTGGGGTTTCAGAGGATCTGCGGTGGTTTTACACATCAAGGTCTTTATACCGCTGCTGCACACCAGCAGCGGTATAAAGACCTCAGTGTCTCCAGAGGGAGAGCAAGTGTCCTCAAGTGATGTCACTCGAGTCAGCGTCAATCAGGTCAGAAGACTACAAGTTTAAAAAGTTAAAAAATAATAAAAAATGTGGAGTTGCGGAGTTAGAAAGAAGTGAGCCTCTGTAGCCTGCTGCAGGCTCCAGGCTACAAGTTGCATTCTGGGTAATGTAGGTGCCAGGTTTTGACAAAGAAGAAACGTTGAACCAAAAGGACGATATCTCTGGTTCTGCTGTGTCACGTCTGAAAATGTGACAGGAGAGAAATGTAACGCTGGATTTACTGTTTTATCAGACCTGGAGTGATTTACAGTTACAGGTCAGAACACAGGTGCTAATTTATGTTAATTAAGTAAAAGTCCTGTGACACACAATGAGGAGGAAAAGAAGAAAACTTAAAGCTCCAAATTTTTCCTTCTTCTTCTGTGTTTTATTTGAAGTGTTGATCCATCAGAAGATATAAAAACCATCTCAGTGTAGTTTTACATCTCCTCTCTCAGGCTTCTCTCTGCAGCTTTAGTAACAACAGGTCGGTGAGCCAATCAGAAGAGAGGAGCCTCTGAGCCTCTATTCTGATTGGCTGACTGTTTTCTGAGTGATCCAATAAAAATAAAGCAGATTTCAGGTAAAAACACTCAGAGAAACCAAATCCTGCAAGGTTTGGATGGTGGGTCCAGGTGGGCGGGGCTTGGTGACTGCTTTGTTGTGACATCACAAAGTTCCAGAAGTCCTGACGGCTGGTTTTAAGGCTCAGTTTCTGAATACAGGCTGTGTGCATTTCTCTGTGGACTGAGGCTTTGATACTTTCACAGTATTAATATAGAAGCTAGAGCTGATCTATAATCACACTACACATGGACACAGACCTTTACACTGGAGGAGCTTTAAACAAACAAGATCATCTGTTTTCTGAGTGATCCAATAAAAATATAGCAGATTTCAGGTAAAACAATCCTGCAAGGTTTGGATGAATGAACATGAATGTGAATCATGTTGTCAGCACCAGGAGGGAAGAAAATAAACCACACACACACTCAACAGGCGCTTTGACCCAGCTGGACACGTAACACCGAGATCTGAACGTAAACGCACTTAATAATAATCTTCTCAACTGACTGGAAAGCCACACTGCACAGCTGATCGGTGTGTTTAAAATAAAAACCTCTGTTGAACACTTCATGTGACGCAAACGGAAGCACAGTCGCAGTGAAGCAGCTTCAGCACAATATATTTTTTTACTAATGTAATTAACACTTCCTGTACCTGAGCGTGCTGCAGGAGAGGCAGGCTGGTATTCAGTAACACTGACTGCTCCATGTTTAAACCTGTGTGGCCTGTTCATTATCATTTCCATCCAAACACTGAGAGCGCGGCTCGGCTCTCTGCACCTCCTTCATTATTTCCTCCTTCACCTCCGCTCAGGCCCGCCGAGTCTGATGCTCCGGCTCTGGATGTTGACTTTGGAGAACTGTGGACTTTTTTCTCTAAAACTCCTTTAATCCTCCTCTTTTCTTGTTGTGTTTGCCTCCTCCCTGAAGTCAGGTGTGCTCACTGTAAATATGATCCTGCAGGAGAAGAGACGAGTTTTTCCTTCATTAACTGTTTTTGTTTGTTTTGTTTTTCTTCCTTCATCTTGGAAGTTGTTTCTATGCTAATGAGGCCTGGGATTGGCTCCCTGCGATAGTCAAACTCGATTCCCTTTTAAAACTCTTCAAAACTGCTATCGAGCTGAGGAGCGGCCGACCTGCCGGTGGCGGACGCTGCAGGCTGATGGGAGGGGAATGAAAGCGCTGGACGGCGCCATTGAAATCGTGGCCTTTTGCATTAAACATCAGATGTGACTTTGGTGTGAATCTCTCCTCTGCAGAGCGGCTCGTCCCCAGAGGACGATCAGTGATCGGGAGAGAGGACTTTTCCGTCAACGCCTTTTCCCTCATAAATTAACATGCCACCACATACGTGTTAATGAGCGCGGCGTTTGCTTCAGAAGTCGGGATGAAAGAAAACGTGACGTGCAGATCTGAACGTGGAGGGGTTTTCACGCTTGACTTGGAGTCGTTTCAGTGGAAATATTTCAATAAAAGAAAAAGAAAAAAGAAAAAGTGTGGCGTCTGAGGATTGGTGGATCCGTGGAAGAGATGCAGCCAAGTGGCCCCGTCACATCATATGGCTGCTGGAGGTGTCAAGTCGTCTCTTAATTAATCAGCTTCTGTTTGGTGCCGAAGCAGGATGCAAGTCAGAGGTGCTCCAAAAATAATCCAGTGATCGGGTGGCTGTCACGTCGCCGCTGTTTTTCTAAATGTGTCTGTCCTGAAATCTCTGATGGTGGAATGAACGTGCAGCTCTGTGACAGTCTGCTAAGAATAGTGATGTAGAAACTGCTTCAAGTTTTCTTCTCTGCAAACACACCGGAAACCAGTTTCAGGCTGATTCTGATTCTGGAAGTTTTGGCATCTAAAATCATTTTTTTGACTCTGCTGATCTTGTTTATTTAAAGCTCCTCCAGTGTAAAGGTCTGTGTCCATGTGTAGTGTGATTATAGATCAGCTCTAGCTTCTATATTAATACTGTGAAAGTATCAAAGCCTCAGTCCACAGAGAAATGCACACAGCCTGTATTCAGAAACTGAGCCTTAAAACCAGCCGTCAGGACTTCTGGAACTTTGTGATGTCACAACAAAGCAGTCACCAAGCCCCGCCCACCTGGACCCACCATCCAAACCTTGCAGGATTTGGTTTCTCTGAGTGTTTTTACCTGAAATCTGCTTTATTTTTATTGGATCACTCAGAAAACAGTCAGCCAATCAGAAGAGAGGCTCAGAGCCTCCTCCCTTCTGATTGGCTCACCGACCTGTTGTTACTAGAGCTGCAGAGAGAAGCCTGAGAGAGGAGATGTAAAACTACACTGAGATGGTTTTTACATCTTCTGATGGATCAACACTTCAAATAAAACACAGAAGAAGAAAATGTGGAGCTTTAAACTTGAAACTTCTGTCTACAGTCACCTGGACCATTAGTTGGTGCCAGAGTTCTGGTGAAGTTCTTTTGTGAGTTAGCGGTTCTGTTTTCAGAGGTATGTGGATTAGTCAGGCCTCGTTTGGTGATATTGATTTTTCTATTTGTTTGGCTCCAGCACCTCGTCCCGTCCTCCCCCTCATTATGAGAACCTCTGTGAGGTTTGTAAAGTGTCGAGACGAGTTCAAAACAAATCACCTTCTTTTCCGGCTCTTTCAGATTCTTTGTTTTTCCGTGTTTTCGTCCCTGTTTACCTCCTTTTTCACCGAGGGGACGAAACACTGACTAATGATTCGTCTGCTGGGGGAGCCGCTCTGACATTTATAAGCTTCATGACATTTTAGAAAGTTTTAGTAAAAGTTGTCTCGGCTGATGGAACCAGGAACTGGTGAACGCTTGTGTTTACCTGCAGAATTTCATCATCTACAGGAAGTGCAGCCGAGGCGGATGGGTGGTCCGGTTAACTGCCCCACAGAGGGGGCGATTAGACTGAACTGTTGCCCTGTAGATGTGGAGGAGAGTGGAGGCAAATTCTTCATCTGCCTCTGCAGGAAACAACTTAGTCCAGATGTCAGAACAGCAGGACTGACTTTAATACAGAGTGTGTGTGTGTGTGTGTGTGTGTGTGTGAGAATACTGAAGGACATGCAGAGCGTTGCATAACACACACAAAATAAAAGAGAAAGACATACACTCATTATGTTTCCATCTAAATGTTGCACAAATTTAAAGCCAGTTTCTTAATAAAATAAAAGATAAAAAATAAAAAAGTCGGACTGAGCCGAGTGAATATTCTCAACACTCAACAAAGATTACATAATGAAGAGAGTGACAGGAAGTGTGGAGCGAGTCTGGACCATCGGGACGTCTCGTTACCGCTTCACACCTCAGATGGCGAGCGCGGCGTTCAGACGGGTGAATCTGTTTCTCTGGAGGAGGACGGGACCGAGGGGAAATGTTGAGAAGCATCTACAACCAACTTTCCCGCCCCGTCCTCCGACCTGAACAAACACGCAGGCGATTGTTTTTCTGAGACGGCGCCCTTACAGCGGCAGGCGTACTGGACCTTCGTCGCCATGGTTACTATAATAACGGTTATGATCTGGTTGGAGGAAGAGATGGTGATTTGGGTTCAAATATGTACTTCCTCAACATTAGACCATCGTTGTTGCCATAGTTACAACAATAACAACGTGATAAACTTGGATGATAGAAACGACGTAAACAGCCGGTTTAACACGGGAATCGAACACACGGCTCTCCTCTGTCACGTTCATCCGTCCACCAGCTCCTCCTCCTGACGTGGACTCTGTCGCTCTTTGTACTACATCACGCTCCTGTCATCATCACTACGACCACTAGATGTCACCTAGCAACAAAACTTAACTATGATGTCAAGACAACCTGCTGCACAGACGACCTGCAGCGAAGAGTCGGGTCAGCGGGAGGTCGAACCGCCGACCAGCCGCTCGGCCGTCGTGGTCGCCCTTCACTCAGTGGAGTTCTGGAGCTTTATTCTGGAGGGACGTGCGAGATCATGATCTCGACAGGAAGTGGAAGTCGCGCTGATTCAGATCAACATGTGTTTCATCTCTGTGTTCGGTTCTGACTCTGAGGAGGAGGACGAGCTTTAACACTAATTCACCAACATCCTCCACCTGACCGACTGTTTGTTCCGGTCTGGAAAACATGGCGGCAGCTCTGAAAACTCAAACGCAGCTTCCTCCCAATTTCCTTCAGAGCAGCGGACGGCTGTTAGAGCAGAACTACGGTGGCCCTGAAGCTCAACGCTCTGCGGCAAACAGAAAAACACACTCATCAATTTAACGACACATAAATACTCAGCGAACGTGTTTTCTGAACGTGTTTGTGTTTTTGTGTTTCACTGTTTCCTCTCGGGGCCTCGTGTTCAGGAAGGTGATTTAAATCCACAGAGAAAACAGGAAATCCTCGCATCGGTCTGGAAGTTTAAATCTTTCCACTTTTATTATTATTCATTTATTTCCCTTAATTTGAGATTGAATGAAGCAGCTCATCATCAAGACGTGCTGCTCTGCCCTTTAAGTAGATGAAAAAGGAAGCATGGTGGGGGGGGGGGGGGTGGTGAGGGTGTGTGTGGGGGGGGGTGAGGTGTGTGTGTGTGGGGGGGGGTCTTGTGAAGAAAGGATGATCTCTTCCAACAGTAATTAAGTTCCCTGACATTTACCGACAGACAGGTATCAGGGAGAGAGACATTGTTTCAGGCTTGTGAACTTTATTTATTTGTTTCCGTGCTTCCCAGCTGCCGCCCTGATGCCCCCCCCCCCTCCCCCTCCAGGGAGGAAACCTTTCTCGAATCCCCCCCACGCCCTCTTCACACATCAAAACACTGTTTATCTGCCTCATCTACCCCGGGCCGCCACCGTACAATCCTTACAAACGCAACCGCCGAGCATCAAATGTGCGGCGGTGAAAACGCGGCTGCGTGAGTAACGCTCCGCCGTCTTCTCATTAGCCTGCCAATTACAGTAAGAGGCCTAATTTCACACAGACATTTAATGATGTTTTCCCATTAAGAAGAGGCAGAGCTGAAAGCCTCCCCGAGCTTTCACCACTCAGGAGTGGATTTCTTAGGAAGACGGTTACATCAAATACAGATGGCATTTAAATCAGAAATTACATCACTTGCATTAAGTTGAAAGGAGGAAATAAAAAGGAGCTGGTTATTTTCTCCTGTCCGGGCCGCCGGGATGAAACGCAGGCTGATCAAACGCATCCCCGGCTTGTAACACGTCCACCCAACTAAAGCTCGCGTACGTGACTCAGCGCTTTGAAACCAACAGCCTCCTGATCACAATCACCGCAGCTGCTGCTGCTGCAGTCGATGAACGCACGGGCCGACACGCACGCCCGTCACTTCACAGCTCCATCAGCTCACTGTCAGTACAGTCAAGACTCGGAGGCTTCATCATGAAGTCTGTAAAAGTCCGAGCGGGTCCGAGTTCTCCAGAGACGAGAGTCAATGACCTTTACAGCTGAAAAGCAGAAAAACCTTTTCTGAGATGAATCTTTTTTTTTACCTTTATTTTGACAGTCAGTGCAGAGAGAGAGTGACAGGAAACATTGTGAGGGGGGTTCCCCAACCAGGAGGCGAACCACTGACATGGAGTAAAGTGGTATACACCTTAACCATTGGGTCACCAGGCGCCATGAGCTTCCCTCAATACTGTCGTTATATCAGTTTCTACAGCGCCGCTGGGATGTCTTATTTTTGTAGCCAACCCTGAAGCTAGCATCACGCTGGTTCAGGATCATCTTCACTAATGAAAACCACAATCAGCAGAATGTCACATGACTTCAGCGTCACCGCCACTAAACGAAGCATCAGCCTGCAGTTCCTCTAACGACCACTAGAGTCTGGCTCCAACAGTGAGTCAGTCCCCATAGACTCCCATGTTAAAATGTCCAACTTTACAGCAGAAATAAACATGTTTACAGCCTGGTACAAAAACTGTTTTGGTCTCTAGAGCTAATTTCCTCCTTCATGACACCTGTTTATATAACTCACCTGTTTATATAACTCACCTGTTTACATTTTATTAAGGACTACAGTTATGGAGGATTGAGGGCGTGGCCTCTTTGAGTGACAGCTGGGTGAGCGTATGTTTGCTTGCATCTTCCTGAGCTAAAGGGCAAAGCTCTCGGACTCACTGCTGCAGCGATCTAACATCCACCACCGATTACTGCACTTTGGAGACAGTCATCTCCATGTTGGCGCCTACAGACCGGGACACCGGCGCTGAAACCTCACCGCCGCGAGGCTGCAAGAAGTCAAACGCACCGTTTCATTCAATCCCTGTGTTCGGCTGATGTGCTCTTAAACGTACGGGCTGGGTCACATGGTCAGTCAACTCAGGAATGTTTTCATAATGTATTCTTTCTACTGAAACACTGCAAACAGAATGTAATGAGCTCCTTCAGACACACACACACACCACACACACACACACACACACACACACACCTCCCACACAGAGCAAACACAAGGCCATAACATAAAACCACAGATATATAGTCCTATTCACTGGAGAGATGAGAGCTGGAAAGAGTGGGGAGTGTGTACATGTGTGTGTGAGTGTGGTTGTGTGTGTGTGTGTGTGTGTGTGGGGGGGGGGGGGGGGGGGGGGTGAATTAAAGCCTCTGGCTGCTCTGTTTGTCCTCTACGTGGCCCCATCCCTCATCGGTGGAGCAGAGCCCGGACACCGAGGGTCGTAGATATTTTAGAAGATAAATCACTCCGATATGGAAAACTAACCTGGGCCTCCTGGTCTGTACAAAGTGGTCACTCACGGTGGCCCGTTACCATGACAACCTGCCCGTTTCCAACCTGAAGCTACCTCTACATTTGCAAATAGCACTTTTATTTCTTGCAGTCTGAGTATCAACCATCACCGGCTTTAAAAAGAAGCAGAAACTGCTCCGCTCTCCTCTGGCTTCATTTAATCTTTTTATTCTGCACTTTAATGAGATATTATCTGTTTTATAATCTGTATATTTATAATGTTTTTATTCCTCCGCGCCGACGACAGTCAGAGCAGCAGCCATATTGTTTTCAGGTTGTCCGTCCGTCCCTCTCAATCTCATGGACACGATATTAACTTATAACTTCTTCAAACTTGGCACAAACGTTCACTTGGACTCAAAGATGAACTGATTAGATTTTGGTGTGACATGGAACTAGTCTGAGTGGCGGAGGGATACGACCACGAGGAGGGGATTCTAGATGCTTCTGTTTCTACGCTTCTTTTATTTCTGTGAAGCACATTGAATGACCTCCGTGAATGATAATGTGATATAAAGAATAAATTTGTCTTGCCGATTGTTCCTGACCAACAACATCAACATGGAGTCTCTGAGGAAAGTTTCAACATCTGGTGGAAGAAGGAGACTGAGAGCAACGGAGGAGGTGTTCCTAATAAAGTGCTCATTGAGTGTCTTCAGGAGGAGCCAATGGGCTGGGAGACGGACTAACACGATGGCGGCCTCCGTCTTTTCATAATAAGAAAAACAGAATAACCAAAGAACCAAAACCTGCAGCAGAACTCCAGTCCAGCAGGCAGCAGGGGCGGTTTAATAACATCTGGTTGTTGCTCCACTAAACCCTGCCTGGCCCTTCCATCCACTCCACCCAATATCCACCCCTCCTCCACCTCCTCCTCCTCCTCATCCTCCACCTCCTCCACCTCCTCCTCCACCTCCTCCACCTCGTCCCCCACCTCCTCCACCTCCACCTCCTCCACCTCCACCTCATCCTCCACCTCCTCCTCCTCCTCATCCTCCTCCTCCTCCACCTCCACCTCCACCTCGTCCTCCACCTCCTCATCCTCCTCCTCCACCTCCTCCACCTCCTCCTCCACCTCCACCTCATCCTCCTCTCCTCCTCCTCCTCCTCCTCCTCCTCCTCCTCCTCATCCTCCACCTCCTCCTCCTCCCTCCTCCTCCTCATCCTCCACCTCCTCCACCTCCTCCTCCTCCTCATCCTCCTCCTCCTCCTCCTCCACCTCGTCCCCCACCTCCTCCTCCTCCACCTCGTCCTCCACCTCCTCCACCTCCACCTCATCCTCCTCCTCCTCCTCCTCCACCTCCTCCACCTCGTCCCCCACCTCCTCCTCCTCCTCCTCCTCCTCCTCCTCCTCGCTGAGGGTTATTATCAGAAACCTAGAAACCATCTTTCTCCTCGATCGCCGGCCGCTCCCATCTCCTGGTCTTTGTCTTGTTTAATTAAAACTGTGACAGGACACGGTGACAAAAAAAGTGGAGCCGCAATTTATAACGGTGACATATGTTCCTGACGGAGCCCTTGTTTCTAGCAGAGCGAGCACTCAACATAATCAAAACTCTCCACGGGAGGGCGGCGGCAGCCTCAAAGATGGATGAGCCCGTGTGACTGCAGACTGCAGCCGGCTGTCGCAGGAAGACTATCTGTGACCAGAGCTGTACCCATCACTAGGTAATTATATCTATTGTTAATTGTTTTTCTTTGTCTGTCTGTTTCTTGTGTTGAACATCTGTGCATTTTTAGATAATTGCAGGATATTATCAATCGTTTGCTATTGACTGTTTAAAAGTCATTAAACATGTAAAAACGAGTCGAGAATTAGCAGCAGCTACAAACTCTCCTTGTAAAAAACTACGTGTGGATGAATAAGCAGAAACCCTGAAATCACCCGATTTAGCAAGACTCGCTTTGTTGCTAGGCGACATCTAGTGGTCGTAGTAATGATAAAAAAGTGTCGGTGACGTAGTTTAAAGAGAGACAGAGTCCACGTCGGGAGGAGGAGGAGGTGGATGGATGAACGTGACACAGGAGAGCCGTGTGTTCAATTCCCAAATCAACATCTTTTCCTTGAACCTAACAAAACCGTGACCGTTATTTTAGTAACCATGGCAACAAAGGTAGCTACGGTAGGTAAAATACGAGCTGTATGTTTGTTCAGGTTGGAGGAGTTGTTGGATTTACCTCCTCCCGTCTTCACCTGTTCTCTTTGTGTTTTCTAATCCTGGGTCTTTTTTTCAGACGTAATAAAACACCATGTGGAATCTCCCGTTTCATTTTGTCTGATTAAGAAACTGATTAACACTGTTACAGCTGTGTGTGTCTCTCAGCTCCATTTAAAGCCAGTCTTCCTCCCATGATTCACCTTTAAGAGGCTTTAGGGGAAACACCTGTCCCTCCATCCCAGAGTTTACGACTTCAATAAAATTACAAGGAAAAAGGAAAAACGTGTGCGAGGTAAATACGTGTTCTCCTACTGCTCCAGTAAACTGCAGAGCAGCCTCGACACAGAAACACTGAGAAAGTCCCGGAGCAAATAAATATTTTAGAACAAGAATAGAAAGAAGAAGTTAAACTTTAAACTGACGGTCCGACAGACTGACGCTGGAGAAATATACGTTTCCTCTGAATTTAAATAAACAACATGCAGACAGAACAAAAGTTGATGGAAAAATGCCTCATTTAAAGAGGCACAGGTCAAAGTCATCGTCTGTATTTGTCTCGTCCAGCTGCTTCACTATAAGTCAGTGTTCTTGTGTTTCACCTGGAGAGGACAGTGATGGAGTCTCTCTCTCTCTCTCTCTCTCTCTCTCTCTCTCTCACTTTCCCTGATCACGTCTCAGATGTAAATCTAAACGGTCGCTCTCTCTCCCGACTCAAGCTGCTAAACGCTGCACAACGTTCACCAGCTGCTCTCTGACTGTGTTTGTCTGCTGCTCTGGTCCAGACTGATAAACTGAGCTGAGACTCAGAGTGCAGCTCAGTGAAGCCGAGGGGGAGCTGCCGCTTCAGCTGATGCTTCTCTCACTCGCTCATTGTTTTCATGTCGTCATTTAATATGTTGTTGCTGCACAGCTGTAACTAACAGTATGCAGAACAAGGCGATATCCAGACACAGTTTACGCTCCTATTATAATACATGGATGTATTTACAGCAGCTCAACACAATTAAAAAAAGCTTCTCCACTGTTGGATTTTATTATCTCACTCTGTCCTTTGCTTCATTTTAAAAAGGACATTTTTGAAAAGAAGAAACTGAGGAAACGATCATTGTCGTCTTCATCAGAAGATATAAAAACCATCTCAGTGTAGTTTTACATCTCCTCTCTCAGGCTTCTCTCTGCAGCTCTAGTAACAACAGGTCGGTGAGCCAATCAGAAGAGAGGAGGCTCTGAGCCTCTCTTCTGATTGGCTGACTGTTTTTCTGAGTGATCCAATAAAAATACAGCAGATTTCAGGTAAAAACACTCAGAGAAACCAAATCCTGCAAGGTTTGGATGGTGGGTCCAGGTGGGCGGGGCTTGGTGACTGCTTTGTTGTGACATCACAAAGTTCCAGAAGTCCTGACGGCTGGTTTTAAGGCTCAGTTTCTGAATACAGGCTGTGTGCATTTCTCTGTGGACTGAGGCTTTGATACTTTCACAGTATTAATATAGAAGCTAGAGCTGATCTATAATCTATAATCACACTACACATGGACACAGACCTTTACACTGGAGGAGCTTTAAACACAGAAGGACCCTTTCACCAGTGGTTCCAAACATTCAGGTTAGGACTCCCTGTGTGGACAGTTTTCCCAGCAGAAGGCGGAGGAGGCCTGTGGGAGGAACTGAATCAGTCCTGACCTGAAGCTGGAAAGAAAACAAAGCCTCCTGTTCTGGTTCACAGCTGTTAAACTAAAAACCCTGTGGGTGCCGGTTATTTGCCTTTCGCTGGTCAAAAAATAAAAAAATTAAATAAGAAAGGAAGCGGGAAGAGAAAGTGCCAAATGAAAAGGCTGTCCACAAAAGGAAAGAGTGTTGCTCAGTCATCCAGGGAGTGGGGGGCAAGCAGTTAAATTATACAGTAGAGCTCTATAGAAAGAAGCCCAAAAAAATAAAGTCAGGCATTCAGCTTCCTGCAGCGAAGCCTTGACAGCAATCTGCAGCTGCTGTTTCCAACTATCAAGATTCAGAGACGCCCTGCTGTCCGGCTCAGATGAGCTCCCCGCCGGAGCAGAAATAAGAACGGCATAAATCAGTCGCCTGGGAACTCCGACATGCTTAAACATGAGGCCGGCTGAACGTACGGCGTGGGACGAGTGTGGACAGCCACTCAGCCGCGGCGCTATGAATAGCAATCCAAGGACCATTTATCATAGCACGCAAAAAAGTGAGAGGATCCAGACATGGTGCATCTTTTAATGGCTTCCTTGCTCTGTTTTTGCGGATTGTGATTATGAGGGGGTTTCTAATGAGTTAGATAGATCTGTGTGTTGGCGGGTAAACAGGCAGGACGCACCGAGTTCGTCGTTAGCCCGCCTCCGCGCGCCCCGACAGCCGTGACAGTGATATAAAACCCACACAACACTCCAGTTAATGAGGCCAACATGGACACCATGACTTAGGCGAGCGTCGAGCCGGGGGCCTGTCACAGACCGGGCGCGGCAATACACAGCGCCGTGCCCCGACACCGGTTACTGTAGCTAGCAAGCAGCCACATAATGACCTGTCAGTGTGCCACCCGCACAGGAAGCAGGATGAAGATAAACAATGAACCGACACACTGAGGCAGAGGCTGGACCTTTTCCTCCTTCATCGCTGCGCTGCCCTGGGGCATTTACATAACACCTGTTTGGAGATGATGCCCCAAAACGCTTTCTTTGGTTTTTTTTCGTTCTTTGGGTAATTCTGCTTTAGTCCATGTAAATGATGTGACAGCGGGAAAAGAAAGTTGTCCCAGCAGGGCTGAGGTTTGGCAGCGACCCGACCCACAGTCATCGGTTGTGGGTTGTGACAGCAGATAGCAGCTAAGAGTCTCCTTCACCGGCTAATTGCTGTCATTACCTCCTCCAAGTTGAATCTGGATCGACAGCCGGCAGGAGGAGGGGTGGGGTGGGGTGGGGAGTGGGGGTTGGGAGGGGGGGGGTAGGGGTTGCTGCTTTGCTGATAAAACAACAGTTGTAATTGGCGGCGTAATGACAGCAGCTCAAATGCTGCAGAATTAAAAAGGCCAAGGTCGCGCCACCGAGTCGCTCTGATGTCAGACAGCCCTGGAGCGACGCCACCAATCACCACCTGCCCTCCGCCATCGATCCACTCCCCCCCTCCCCCGCCCACGCTCCGGGCCCGGGCCTCCACACAGACGCCGCCCGGCTCGAAGCCTGTGTTTTATGCCGGTGCTTTCCATTGATTTCGGGGGAAAGTATCCAAAGATTTAATTACACGAGTAACACATAAACTGTCCTGTGCCAATGGTAGTTACAGGCGGAGAGAAATACATCCGGACCCTGTTAGAGTAATGGCCTGGGCTGGATTTGTGAGACAGTTGTGGAGTTTATTGGTGAAAAGATTCAAGGCTTTTTTTTTTTTGTCCTGGTGCATTAGCTCCATTATCCCCGTCCACACAGGAAAACAACAACAGGCTGCTGACGTACAGCTGTAATTCATCTGTTTAGGAGGTTGTCTTAATGCTGTCTGTCTGTCTGTCTGTCTGTCTGTCTGTCTGTCTGTCCGGTTTAGAGCCCATTAAAAGTGCATCTTTGACTTTTAGACATTTTCAAAAGACCATTTTAAGATAAACGAAGGATGAAATCTGCTGTTGTTTAGAGTTCAGTTCCTCCTTCTCCAGTTCACCTGTAACCAGGTTCACCTGCCCTCATCTCCATTACTGAGATTTCCTCTTACAAAATATAAGCTACAAGTTTATTATAGGTGAAGACAAGACGAAATAAATGTATATTATCGTTACATTTTATTTCAAGGTTCAAGCAGCAAACAGCTATTTCCTATGTAAAGATATTGGAGTAACAGCGTCGACAAATCTGCGTCAAATTGACCTTCCAGAATTTCCTCCACTGAAGAAGAAACCACATATTCAACTAAAAAGACCTCAGACAAGGAAAGAGATCAGACCAGATCACAGGCGGACTGGACTTTCAAAAAGTGTTTACCAGCTCCATCAGTGTCATTTGTGCGGCTGGTTCCAGTGGATCAGCTGCTAAAGGATCCAGCTGGACTCAGAACTGGTTTCTCTTCTCCTCCATGTGTCAGTAACTTGATGCTTCATAACGTTACATGTCTGTTTTCATCAGTGACCGGCTACAGTAGCATGCTAGTGTTAGCTAACCTGCTCTTACCACAAATGTTGCTATTGCTAGCTGGCTAACTGTCAGTGTTGCTGTGGAGCATATCACGACAGTGCTAGCATGGGCTAATGGTTGTGGTTAGATTGTTAGCTTTACTCAGTTGCCCTTCTTGTTGTGTGTTTAGTGGACACGTTCACCAGGGGGTGTGGCCAAATGAAGGCTGGAGGTGTGGCCAATGAGGCATTTGTTTTGGTCTGAGATGCTGGTGGTCTACTGCGACATCCAGTGGCAGTGATGATGGTTTACAGAACCTTTAAGAAGCAGTTTTTATCATCACTTTCTTTCGCAGCCTTTTGTGACCGTTACATTGTTTTTCACTCATGTCTGTTCTGTTTACACCACAACACTGTGTTTAAGTGAAGGTAATTCCACCTTTAGTGACGATCAAAGAAACAGATTTCCTCCATCTATAATTTACAAAAACCTGTATTTTATCTCAGGAGACGTTTTAGTTTGTGAAAACCAGCATTTTACAGGGAACCACAAAAGATGAAATATTCTGCCAGAATAAACGTTCCATGTTTGAGTTGCTGTAATTAACGCTCATCATCCGCACTGAAAACAGACACTTGAAAACACGACAGAGTTTAGAAATAAACGAGGAGACGTTAATACAGGCGTGTTGTGCAGACATCTACATCAGCACCAAGCAACGCAATTACAGTTTAACAATGTCTCATTATTTTTATGTGTCATCAAAACATAACATGGGAATTTATTGGTGTTTATTAATGATAATTGAAAGAGAGAAACAAGCCATGCCAAAGCAGGATTATAATAATAATAATAAGATTTGTGAACTCTTCTGCCTTTCTGGGACAATGGCACATTATCAGCCCAGTATTCTCTTAACTGTAAGTTCATACATGTTCTGACTCAGTGACCATGAACTATGGTTAATGACTAATGTCCTTGAAGCAGGTAAAAATAAAATGTTTGGGTGTTTTTGGGCATGAAAATCCACATGAGTAATATTTCATATTTATCTTTTTCTTTTAAAAAGAAAATTTGGGCATTTTACTGCAAAGATGGTTAAAAACCTGGAAACAATGAGCCTCAACTCTGACAGGTAAAATCAGTAACGGAAACTAGTTAAGATTAAAGTGCCATGTTTTCCTTCTTCTTCTGTGTTTTATTTGAAGTGTTGATCCATCAGAAGATATAAAAACCATCTCAGTGTAGTTTTACATCTCCTCTCTCAGGCTTCTCTCTGGAGCTCTAGTAACAACAGGTCAGTCAGCCAATCAGAAGAGAGGAGGCTCTGAGCCTCTCTTCTGATTGGCTGGCTGTTTTCTGACTGATCCAATAAAAATAAAGCAGATTTCAGGTAAAAACACTCAGAGAAACCAAATCCTGCAAGGTTTGGATGGTGGGTCCAGGTGGGCGGGGCTTGGTGACTGCTTTGTTGTGACATCACAAAGTTCCAGAAGTCCTGACGGCTGGTTTTAAGGCTCAGTTTCTGAATACAGGCTGTGTGCATTTCTCTGTGGACTGAGGCTTTGATACTTTCACAGTATTAATATAGAAGCTAGAGCTGATCTATAATCACACTACACATGGACAGAGACCTGCAGACTGGATGGGACCTTTAAGTTTAGTTTAGAGGACTTGGTAAAGGTTTGAAAATGACAGCAGCTAAAAGAAAGAAATGTTGCAATGGTGGGAAACAGGATTCGAACACCCATCACAAAAGAAACAAGGTTGATTATCGTTTCAGACGGGAAACAAAGACAGACTTTGTCGCTCTTTATGAGTGAAATCCTGACCATGGGTCGTAATAAACTTCTGCACAGACGACCTGTGGGGGTGTTTCTTTAGGGGAGGACAGTCTCGTAGACTCACAGTAGCCACCAGAGAGAAAAGGTGAAATATGGTGCATCACTAATGTTGAGGAAGAGGTTGTAATTATATTTGAAGTCGTCCTGAGCAGCAGGAGGAAAACAGCAGCTACTGAATGAGAACGGAGCGTCACAAAGGAGGTTGATTTGAAGAAATTACTCAGAAACAAAGAGAGGAAAACTTCACAGTGTCCTCAGACCACAAGCTATCAGGTGACTCATTAAACAAATGGAGCCAAAAAAAGAAAAGGCGCTCAGGGGTGTTTCTCCTCCCCCTCTTCTGATTTAAATCAAGGCTGTCAAGGTGCATCTACTTAATTGTATAAACGCAGCTGTTGTAAATCCTGCAGCCGCCCGACTCGTCTCGCGTTACGTCCGTCTGACGCTCCAGCTCGGCGGCTCAGACTCAGACCAGATGAACATCTGAACCAGAAGAAGAATCTCCCCGGGAACAGACTCCGACCTCCACCTCCACCACTGGAAATTCACGTCCACACCTACAGGTGAGCGGGGGAAGCTAACTTGCCAGTCATCTTCCCCCCAGGAGAAATCACACCAATTGCCATTTGGAGAATTAATTCAGTGACCTATGATAATTTTAAGATTCATTTGCTCTGTGTTGGCTGTGCTTGAACTAGGAATGAGAGCTGCTCTCTTGTCCCTTCACTCATACAAAATTCATTTTGGATAATTATCTCCAAGCCTCCACCCCCCCCACCCCCCCTGAAAAAGACAAAAAAAAAAGAGCATCTAATGACTAAATCTTTCCATTTGGAACGTGATAATTAAGATCAAACATTTGATCGGGAGCCAAATTGAGTTTCTTTGGCGCAGAGATAAATCTATCTACAGTCGCTGCACCGGAGAGACGAGCAAACTGTGGCCTTTTTCAAAAAGTGCCTGGAGCGAGTTTCTAATCTGGCTGCACCGACTTCTCTGTTCAAGGTCAACACTGAAATGGACTCACAAAGACAAAAAAGAAAAGGAAAGGAGGTGGGGGGGTGGGGGGGGGGGGCGCTGAAAGAAGTACTTCCCAAGTCCATTCTCAGCTCTTACTGATGATGAAATACGGGGGTTGAGGGGGGAGATCGGGACCAGGACCAGGACCAGGACCAGGGTTCAGCCCAGGTCCCGTCCATCTGTCTGTCAAATGTTGTGACGGCGTCGTTTCAGTTGGTCATTACACTAATTGGTCCAGTGGGGGTGTTACAGTCAAAGGTCGACATTTCTGACATTAAAGGGGCCACAGCGTCTACATCACAAAACGATGCCTTCAGGGCCTCTGATCTGCCATTTAAACAACAACACTGACTGAACTGAGGGGGTGAGGATGAGTCCGGTCATATTATTCCTTTTTATTACTGACAACAAATCTCATGTAAAGACCAATATGGGCTCAAATAAAGAGTCTGATCCTTCAGCGACTCCTGGACTGTTTACTGTTTGGTTCACACCTGCAAATTTTACTCAGACTTAATTCTTAAAACTCTAATGTCTAATATTTCATCTTCAGGAAGAACCAATGGGCAAATTTTCTTCGTCAAGTTCGGATTTGCATCGATGACGTGTCAAGCCCAACTTAAGCCAACTTAGTGACTTTATTTCTTAAAGAGACAAGTAAAAAAAAAATCTAGCAATTTTAGCTCCTTTCCCTTCAGGAGAGTCACTTGTTCTTCTTAATAAATGTCTCTCATGTGGTCGACCGTGTTCAGTGAGTGGGGGAGGGGCAGCAGCACCGGTAATGTACAAACTCGGCGTGTCGTCATCCTCTGGAGACTTTAAAAGCAGGTTTTAGCTTCTTGACATTGAAAATATCTTTGACATCCTTGACCAGAGAACCAGAGGGTCAAACAGAGGAAGCTAATGTAGCTACTTAGCTCTCCTGTTTTATTTAACTGCTCCACCACAGTTCACATCTTTATGAGACAGGAATCAATGGAGCAAATGCGTCTCCTAAACTATTGAACTTATTGTCCCCCTTAGCAGCAGAGCTAACGAGCTAACGAGCTTCCTAACTGCTCTAAAATACACTGTGCGTTACATGTTGTTATTATACCTTTTAAAACTTTCACAAATCAAACACAACGAATCAGTTTCTGCCTCCATATTGAAGAGAGGCAAATATTACAGCAGCAACAAAGAGCTGATTCTGAAGGAAACTGAGCTCTTTATTAAGGGGCATATTTTGTTCCCCATGTAAATTGCAGGCTAACTGGAACATTTGCTGCCCGGCTGCCGCGACCCCTGACCTCCCTCTAATGATGGTAAACTCATCCTGCATCGCCCTGCATGACAATAAAAAAACAACCTTAATGAAGCAGGTGTAACGAACCCTGACAGAGTAAAGGGCAGCGATCATCATCCCTCACACATCAGCTGCCATCTCAGCCTTTGTGCTGCCAGATATCTTAAATCCACGTGCCAATATGTTAGTTCCACAGCAGTAATCAAGTCGCAAAGAGACGCCAGGCAGGTAAACAGCCGGTGTATTGACAGCAGCCCTGTGACGAGGACGCACACGGGGGGTTTTATCAAGAGGAAGCGTCTCTGAGAGAAGAAATGAGGCTCAACAGTCTCAGCGAGAGCGAAGTTTTCTGTCAAAACAACAGCTTCCTGATGACAGCAACAACTTTTTATTACTGTCAGATTCCCTCTGAATTAAAAAGGAGAAAACACTCAGGTTCTTTTTCTATTTTTTTAGTAAACAAGAAAAAACATCCCACGGCTAATGATGGCGGCAGAGACGTTTGATGTCATCTGGGATGCTGTGGAGGAAACTGACTGGTTACCATGACGGTGGACTGTTGTTCATTACCTCCGAAAGTCTCTCACAGACACACAAACACTGGCAGAAATTAAAAACTGAAAAACACAAACCACCCACACAAAGACCAACACAAGCAAACACACACTACGAGCACACATAAAAACAGAGAGAGCGCGCGAGGGTCTTTCTCTCAGGAGGGAGTCGAGCTGCAGGACGAGCAAGAATTTCACTTTGCTGTAGTTTGTTAAAGCTTGAACCTGAAGCACGCCAACAGATTATTTAAAGCTCCTCCAGTGTAAAGGTCTGTGTCCATGTGTAGTGTGATTATAGATCAGCTCTAGCTTCTATATTAATACTGTGAAAGTATCAAAGCCTCAGTCCACAGAGAAATGCACACAGCCTGTATTCAGAAACTGAGCCTTAAAACCAGCCGTCAGGACTTCTGGAACTTTGTGATGTCACAACAAAGCAGTCACCAAGCCCCGCCCACCTGGACCCACCATCCAAACCTTGCAGGATTTGGTTTCTCTGAGTGTTTTTACCCGAAATCTGCTATATTTTTATTGGATCACTCAGAAAACAGTCAGCCAATCAGAAGAGAGGCTCAGAGCCTCCTCTCTTCTGATTGGCTCACTGACCTGTTGTTACTAGAGCTCCAGAGAGAAGCCTGAGAGAGGAGATGTAAAACTACACTGAGATGGTTTTTACATCTTCTGATGGATCAACACTTCAAATAAAACACAGAAGAAGAAGAAACACGGAGCTTTAATCACTTGTAGGCGGCAGAAACAAACTGACACATGATCTTCTTTACACTTCCAGCAGACACATTATCAGTCATTTGGACAACTCAGTCAAACTGTCACTTCTTTTTAGCTCCGCTTTGGTTTCCACCCCCCCACCCCCGAGGGAAACATCTGGTTCTTTACCTGCTACTGGCTTCAAAAAACAATTCAGTCTGAAGGGGTTTTTTTTTCTGTAGGGAAAGTGGAGAGGAAGTAAAGGAGGAGCGGTAAAGACACGATTACAGAGCTGCCGATTTATTATTCAAACAAGAAAACTCCAAAATGAGGCGAGCAACAGGAATCTGTCTTATTAATAGCTAGACCCGATTTCATCAGTCATAGTTTATTACAGTGCAACAGTTCCTACTTTATTCCATAGATAAATACAGGATATTTAAATGATATATTGATCGGCAAATTGGAAATGTCCCTGGGTTTCATTTCAGAAATCTGGTCACATCAAGTCAAAGAAGAAAACTGAGAGGATACAAAGAGAGGAGAGAGAGAGAGAGAGAGAGAGAGGTAGCAGAGAGCAGACGGCTGTCATAGTAACAGTAGTTGTATTTTCTATCTGCGGAGTGAGTTCAGACAAACACACACACACACACACACACACACACACACACACACACACACACAGTCTCACAAGCTGGATAATTAATGCTGTAATTATACTCCATTTCGTTCTACTGCTGCTTGTTTATAACAGTCGGACAGCTGGGCGCGTCCTGTGCTTCAGTCCAGGTTAAAGGAACAGCGAGTCACTCATTAGCACTGAATCCTCCAGACGAGGTGAAGACACAGGCCACCGCTCGAGTCTCTGCTCGAAAACCCAAGACAGAATTTGGCAGAAATGTAACCATAGCAACGGCCGTGGCTACCAAAAAATGACAATTTAGTAAAGTTAGCTTCCTAAACACAGCATGACGTAAAACCACGGTAACAACAACAACAACAACAACAACGACAGCAGCAGCAGCAGCAGCAGGTGCGCGAGTCCGTCCTCAAACCAAAACACAAGTCTGAACAAAAGTGAAGAACATGAAGCTGCAAAAATAAACTCAACTGAACACTTTCTTAAAGAAACCACCTCCGCGCTTCAGGTAAAGTCACGTTGAGGCAACAAAAGCTAATTTGAAAAACACACTTACTCAAAATTCAAATGAACTACACTTCATACGTGAATATGTGTTTTACCGGTTTGTTTTTAATTCCTTACTTTTATTTCTGGTTATTTATTTTATTTCTTGTTTTACTTTTAGCATTTTGTCTTAATAATTATTTGATTTTTAATATCCTACCTTTAATTTAATACATCTCCTCTGTTGTAGTATTTCAGTATTTTATCTTTATCGTTACCTTTGCTTTCAAGTCTTCAGTGTTTCCTCAGTCCCTGTTGTTATTGTCTTATTTTTATTGTTTTTATTTATTACTTGGTCATTTATTGTTCTGTGTGTGTGTGTGTGTGTGTGTGTGTGTGTGTGTGTGTTTCATTACTTTTTTTCTGTAATGCATTTTGAGTGACATTGTTTGTATGAAAACAAATAAAGTTTGATTGATTGATATTTGACCTGTGAGTGATCTGTTAGACGTGTTGTTTCCTGTGTGTGAAATAGACAGTTGCGTTACCACGACAACTGACGTGAAGTCACCTGTTAGCTTGTCACTCAAGTGGAACGGGAACAAGAACAATCCCACAGTTTGGTTGAAGATCAGGCTGCACGGGCTGAGTGCAAATTAATTTGAACAAAAGACACGTTGAGCTCTGGAAACCTCGCCTCGGATCAGGTCTTTGTTGTGTGTCAGTGTCTCTCTCCTTGTTTTCATCTGTCTGCTTTCAAACTCTCTAATAAAGAGGATAAAACAACAAAAACTTCAGCTGTATCAAACGTGCCTCTAAACTGAGCACATGCACAAACTGAAAACTTGACACTGTGGTTTAATGAGCTGAGAGTTGCGGGTAGAGCAGCAAAGTCAGACAAGTAGAGACTGGAGATGAAACAGTTTCCGGTTTATCACAGTAGAAATGCCAAAGGGGTTAGTATCACCGTTTAAACTCTAATCATCACTGTAACCGTTTATTACCGTGGTTAATTAGTCGACTCACATTATGTTCTGTATGTCATCAACCACCAACAGTCTCCCGGACGCATGCACGGCGAGCAACGAGGGAGATTTCTCAGCCTCTAATTCCGTTTAACATCGAATAAGTGAGCAGGCGCGCTAAACAAGGGCGATTGACTCCGTTCACGCTGCCAGACGAGTTTCGCAGGAGAGAAACAGCGAGCTGTTAGCTGCTAAACCTCCGTGTGAGATGCTTTGATGGTTGATCGTGTGTTTTTGAAACTTATGTCGGGGCTGCAGTTTCAGTGTTTCACCCCCGAGCGCAGTGCAGCTGCGCTGTTTCTGGTTTAACAGCACCGAGTGTCGTGCTCTGAGAGGCGTTACAGCACGGAAATTATATTAATAATCCTGAAAAATGAAACATATTTTGGTGCGTCAGAGTCAACATTTCTGGTATATAACAAAACCTAATACTGACTTCATACTGACCTTACTTGCTGTCTACATATAATTGGCTTCTGCACTGGACAAAATATTTCGCACTGACCTTTAGACATAACTGCAATGCTTTTTTTGAACAAGAAAAACAAAAGAAAAATAAATAAATGTCATTAAACACAACAATTTATCCTTCTGATACATGTAGACGCTCTGTTCCAACACTAGTGTGTTTTAAAACAAATGATGAGTCTTTTCATGAGGGAACGAAATGCAAACAGTCACTAGGTGAAATGATTTCAGGTTGTTGTTGTTTTTATTACTTTTTCAACATTTTCAGCACATTGATAACACGTGATCATTTCGGTCACTATAAACGTGATAAACGCTGCTGAACAAACAACTGAGAACTGAGGAAACACTGCAGATAAACACACATGACAAACAAACTACCTGCCTCCTCTCACCTGTTCACTCTGCTGTGTTTCACTCAGGCCTGGCAGTAATAGAAAGCTGTGTTTAGTCATTCAGCTCAGCCAGCAGCACGTCTGCACTGTAGCTTCCAATTAGCAGGAGCTGATGAGAAACAGACGGGGACCCTGCAATCTACCCAACATCAAAAAGAGCCAGAAATTCACTTCATGCTCTTTGTGTAAAACACAGAACTTGTCGTACAGATGAACACGTCTCCAATTCTTCATGATTTCTTATCAAATAGTATCAAAGTTTTGCACATTTGCACAGTTTTTGAAATTCGATGAATTAATAAAAAGCTCCAGACAGACTCTGTGTCCTTGATGTTTGCTCCTGTGTGGATTCTCTCCTTTGTTTCCTCAGTCATGAGTCAGATCACAAACGTTTTGATGACTTTGACTCAGTCTTTCTCATATTCTGCCAAGAAATGATCCACAGTCTGCACATGTGTACTGTCCACAGTTCTGCTTTGTGCCAAAGATTCACTGGTTAAGTATGTTGTTGAACCTGTGAGCTGGGTAAATCAAATTTGAGGTATATGACATTTTCTGCTTCTGTTCCACATTTTAGAGGGAAATATTTTCCTTTTCTTTTCTCCACTATCAATAGACGTGGAATAAAGCGACAGTACATGTAATTTACTAACTCAATAAAAGCAGATTTAGTGTGGAGTTACTCTTTAAGCCCTGATCACCCAGTGCAGGATGTATACTGTGCCTCAGATCCACCGTGGTCCCAGAGCTCTGACTTACTGCCCAAATCTATGTTTTCTTTCCAGAGATTGGAGCCGGCCGGAGGCCAGAGACATTAAACTGTGTGCGCACAGGGAGAGAAACATCCATACGTATTATTCTCATCAGGTTTATGAAGCTGTATTTACGCCTGGTTTTGGAACTGGGTGCAGGAGCTTCATTCCCAAAGTTCACCATTAAACATGTGTTGGCATGTCAGCAGCAGAGGAGCACTGCACTGATGCTTCAATCGTCATCATTAAACATCAGGAAGATGATCCATCATTAACCTGATTCATGGAGCTCATATAGAAAAAGAATGAAATTAAATTCAGCATAAACAGTTTTTTTAAATTATTTTTTTGACTAATTTCACATCTAAAAATTCAAATTAAACGCACAGTCGGTAACTTCTGCCACTAGAGGTATCTCAATCAAAACAATAATAAAAGACGACACCGGGTGACGCCGTGAAGCAGCGTGGGATCATGGGAGTTGTCGCCGTCGGCTTCTCCTGGTTTGGATTCCTTCAGTGTTGGTGGTTCAGGAGGTTTTGACCAGCAGCTGAATTTTCCTCAGAGGTTTCCTCCTCTCCACAACAAACACACCAGGGGATTAAAACCAGCAGAAACACTGAATAAAACAGTTTCTCTGATAACTTCAGATCCAGACGTCCGACGACTAAAATCCTTCATCTGGTTCAAACGTAGAGTTGAAAATGAGCAAGGTGCAAAAAGTGAATCTTAAAAATCGGACTTAAAACTGGATAAGAGTACATTTTGATGGCGCTGACACATGATCAGAGGATATGATGTCACAGACGGGCGATGATTTCTCTGGTTTGAGAATTAATCGAAACATTTGGGAAAATGTAAGAACACAGCTCAACAACATATAGAAAAGAGTTCTAGATGTTTTTAGACATTTTATAATATGGAAAAGTTACAGTTTATAACTATAAATTGCTCAAAGTGGCCACTGAAGAACACCAGGGTTCTTCAGAATCTGATCAGTTCCCTTCAGGTTTGATTGATTCTCTTTGCTTCTGTTCTGAGTCCTCGACTCTGAAAACTACTTTGTGGCTTTATTTTTGAAAGGTGCCAGTTAGATGAAGTTATCTGACTTGTCGTGTCCTACAGTCGACGCTCTGTATCTGTCTGTGTTCGTCTTAAATACACAAACGTGCAGAAACTGCCAACACCGAGCCGCCGCTGCTGCAGTCGCTCGCTGTCAATAAAGATAAATGTTTCTGAGACCTCGCAGCTTCTGCCCGTGACATTACAAATCCTCCCTCCCCGCCTCGCCGCTGGGCTTTGTTGGCCGGGGTGTGGTCCTCACCGAGGTCCTCCGAGAGCCCCGACTCACTGATGTGATGAAGAGGCCTCAAAGCTGTCGGCGCGAAGCCTCCCACTGTTATCTCTCATCTGAGCCGGACAGCGGGGAGTTTGGAGGCGATGCGCCGCTTAAACGATGAAATATGATCCATAGCCTGAGGCTTGTCACACACCCCCCCACCCGCCCACCACTCCTCACAACAAAGCCCTCCACTCCCCCGACAGCCCTGCTTTAAACATGACAAATGACAAAGACACACCAAGGGCAGCTCTGTGGCAACACGAGGACCCGGGTATCAGGCGTGGAACGGATCCCGCTAATCTCAGGCCTCAGCTCGGCTCCGCATTTATATTCCACCTACGCCGTCAAACTTTAATGCGGCGTCTGACTGAGGTAACCCGCAGTTTGAAAAACTTCTCGCATCAAATATTCCCCTCATCCTGCGCGCAGAGAGGGCGTGTAAACAGGAATAATCCATGTGAAGCAGATCAGGGCTTGTCATGTCGAATCTCACAGCCGTTGTCTGCGAGCTTCTTTCTTCTCCCTCCACTCTCGGCACAAACTGCCACTTCCACTCTCTCTGTGTGTTCTGTACCAGTTCTGTCAATCATGTCATCCTCGCTGCATTCAGACAACCTGGCTTCCTGTCACCCTCCTCCTCCTTCTCCTTCCATCGTCTGTAGTTTTGCTAAGTTGCCAAGGCAACGGGCGGATGCTGCACTATCAGTCAACTCTGCCTCTCCTCTGCCGACGGCACTCTGCCGCCGTTTCCTGCGGCCACCCAGTCCTCGCCGGGTAAAGACTTCAGAAGCTGACGTTTCAACAGCAGATGAATGAGAGGAGGAAGCGCCTTAAATATGAAAAACACATTACTTAGCGCAGAGGAGCATCACTGTCACAGCGGCAGCTACTCCGAGAGGATGACTAGTCCTTTATCTGTCCCTGCAGGATAATAATAACACATTCACTCACTTCTAAACTCATGTTATCCATCAGATCCACCAATAAGTCAATCTATAAAAAACGTCCAATCAGTCTCAGGTCATTCACTGTGTTGTTTCTGAGCCGGCAGCCTGTAATCGTTTCCTGTTAAATCAGAGCGTCGTGCTGGTGGCCCTCCTGCGGCGGGTCTAACGTCGCTGTCTGACTTCCCTCGGGGCCCCGGCGTCCTCGGTGCATCTTGTTCCTCATCAATCAGCCTCCCAGAGGTGTGACTGGCATCGCTACCTTCTCTCATTTGGAAGCCAACGATTTCCTGTTTGTGAGCCATTGATTTTCATTTGCATCGTTGATGGACGTGAAGCCGCTCAGAAAGGTCTGAAGACTATAAACTCTCTCAGCTGTGATTTTGGCTTTTTGTTTTCCTCCACAGAGCGGCAGCAGTTTCATATTTAAAGATGCTCCTTAAAGTTCCCCTTCGAACATGTAAAATTTACTATGATTAATATTTAGTTCAACATGGTTTTCCCACATGAAAACTGGGTCTGAAGCTCATCTACTCTTACTTCCTGATTTAGAAATCTGGATCAGGCCCTGAGCCCCGCCCACCACCTGCTCGCTCCAGGTTGACAGGTGAAAGAGCAGCGAGTCTCCAGATGGTTAACGTAGTCAGCATCTTTCAGAACTGTTAGCGTACTTAGCATCTTTTATTTGTTTATGTTGTTTGTTAGCTTGTAACTAACACTGACACAGTGTTAGCAGTTGTGCTAATGCTAACTCTCTCTTCTCTGTATTGACATGGTTTCAGGTTTATTTAGCCCCGCCCCCCGTCCCCTCAAGTTGACAGGATTGGTTCCTTATGCTGTGACGTCACTGGTCAACTGCGGTTCAAGGTGGAAACAGTCAGTCATGGTGTCTTTCTGACTTCTTTAGTTTCGAGGTTCTTTAACTTCCTAAAACAGTTGCTCTCTGTAGTTTCTAATCAATCAAACAGGATTGTTGGGGACTATTTTCAGCGGTGGATTAATCCACATTTGGGGCTCTAGTGGGTATTTGGGGCAGCAGGATGGTGTGTGTGTGTGACTGAGTCAAATAAACTACAGTGTGTGTTCAACCAGTGCAACAGCATGACTCACTGATGTGTTTTTACGATGAAGCTCTACAGCTCAGAGAAGGAAGATTCGTAGAATACTCTATAGATTATATAGATTATCTCTGTTAAAATGCAGCCAGACAAACAGGGCGAGGGCGGAAACTGAAGCAGGAGAAGGTGGGACTGAGGACGTCTCCTTTCCTTGGACCAAATCCCCAAACTATAAATATGAATGTCTGCAGTGACAGAGAAACACAGACAGAAACCTGCATCATGTTGTCTAAAAAAAACAGAGGTTTTGAAGGACTAATAATCATTCTTTGTCAGTGAGTCGGTGGATGAACCACCACCTCCTCCTCAAATACAAAACCCTGAGCGTACGACCGCCCATTCATCACCGGCTTCACCTCGGAGAAGAAGGTTAACATGTGGGTTAAACGAGGGGGAGTTAGAGAAGTCACAGCCAGCCGGCTGGGGAATAGAAGCAGAGGAGATGGATGACTCCCCACTGCTCAGGTAGTCCACACCTGTCCAGAGCGTGACCCGCTGTTTGTTTGTAAAGTCCAACTGTGACTGAGGGTCAGCTGTGTCACAAAGACAAAAAGTCAACACAGTCGGTGCAAGTCCACTACCTCTGGTTTTATCATCTCACGGGATAAATCATGTTAAATTATGATCTTCAGATAACAGGGTTCAAAATAAACATACAGCCAACCTTTGTTTTCCTGTTGTGACACAGAAAACACAGATTTTAAAATGAGTTACCCTGGAAACCAGTCAGACAGATTTCCCTCCGTCCTGAGAGAGGTGGGGCTGGTTTCCCGCTGAAGCATTTTCATGATCAACCAAGATGGCGGCTGCCGATGTGGAGAAACGAAGAACAAACCACTTCAGACAGATGTGTGATGCACAACTGACAGGATTTGGTAAAACTTCAATTTACCAACTGAAAGACGGGGACACAGTGAGAAAGCAGCAGTAGCTGTTGCTTCTCCGTTGGTCGCTCTCATAGAGGAACGGATCAGGGAAGCCCAGGTAGAAACGTGTCGTCGTCCACGGTTTTCTCAAGAAAAGCTCAAGAACAAATGACAGGAAGTGTTCCATCCCTCACAACTTCATGTGAAAGTCTAGTCAAGTTTTCAGAGCCACCAAACATCTAACAAGCTGAATTACAAGGTAAATGTGAACCAATGGAGACACAACACATGCAGCATATTTCTATTTCATCTAACAACGCAAACACAAAGAAAAAATGTCATTTTAAATTTGAGTATTTTAAACAATTAAAGTGATAAAGCCTCCGTTTGGCTCTGGAGTGAATGAGGAGCAACGCAACTCTTTAAAGTCGTCATACAGCGGGAAAATGTTTTATCTGACTTTCAACCTTCTTAAGAGGAAATTTAAGGGGAATACTGGAAAAATCAGAGCTCATAAGCTGATTACTAAAAGTGCATGAAACTCTATCAGCAGCTTGGATGTACTTTAAGAGCTGAGGAGCTGACTGGGAAATATAAACTTAAATTTACTCGAGGTTTATGTCGTCTTAATTTGTCATCATTACCTTGAAAATGAACCGCTAAGAGTTGTGATTTAATGGAGCGATGCCACGCAGCGTATTGTATTGCAATAAATTAGCTGCCTCTATAAAACCATGTATTGATTTAGCTGTAAAACTACACTCAAAATCCCAGTTCCTGGTTATATAACTCAGATATAAAAAGAAATTCCTCAGCTAATTCTTCATGACAGATCGCCGCTGGTCAGAGTGTATGACGACAAAATAAAAAACAAACATCAATCTGAGGGAAACGGAGTTATTATTAAAAGTTTAAGAGTTGGGATTCTTGTCGAGTCTTCAGCGTGTCAGCGCTCTGTTTAAATCCCAACCATGGTTTTAATGCGGCACCACCGCACGGCCGATTAACATAACCGTGTTAAAACAGTGGTGACACAAAGCCTGCTGGGAGCTCGGGGTCCACAGGAAAGCCTCCCAGCAGCAGAAGAATTAGCCCGGATCAAAGCTCATTTCCAGCGCGGGGTTGAAGGAGGTGGAGCAGCTGCGACTTCCAGCTCAGCTCCACATGTCGCACTTAAAACCTGTTTACACATTCACATTCAGCGATGCCGTCGAGCTTAATGTTTGGTCGTCACGCGGGGAGAGACGACGGAGGAGCGACAGCTTTCCACTTCGGGACGAGGCTCAAGAGCACGTCAGCAGAGTTAAACCATCTTCAAGCCTGTGTAATCCAACATGGAGAGAACTTATCACGACCACAACCACGAAAGGTTCCTGCCAGGTGAAGGTAACCTTACCTCGCCTTACCGCTCTGTCGTTAACGTTAAAAGGATAGTTCGGGATATTTGACTTGGAGTTGTGTGAGGTACCCATGAATAACCGGTACATTACCTGCAGTAGATTGCGATCAGCACGCTCTCAGTTCGGACATCCCACCGGGAGCACTGACAGAGCGTCAAAGCGATGTGTTGCTGTGGGCGGGGCCACGAGAAGAAAACGTGTTTTAGACACTTCGCCCACCTAAAACAATCCTATATATGTTTAAATGAAGCTTCATAGTGTCTCACACCACAGCCGCAGGTCAGCTGGGTGAATCAGACAGCGGCGTGATACAGTGCGCTCCGTGGGCGCGCTTGTGCGTAGGAATACGGTAGTTCAGCGGTTGAAAAATGTAGTGCCAAAGGAAAGTGCTGTTTTGGCAGGAAGATAAAGAGCTGAAAATATTATTGTATATAATATTATATTCTACACAAAACCCCAAAACCCAAACACACAGTGTGCAACACGCAGCAACATCTGCCTATATAATGTAATGCAAAGTAACAGCACGACTAAATACACTCTCCAGATTGATTACTGAAAGGCAGTATTTACTGGAGGGCTGATTGTATAAGTGTTCCTGTTATTGCGTCCACCCCCTCTAAACAGATCTTTCTGAATAATGAATAAAATAAAACGAACCCACATTCAAACATCAACTATCTTCTTCGGAGGGAAAGTTAGAAGAAAAGCCATGAAAGGAAAAGATGTGTGTTTATGTCATTAAATATGAAAGTGCACCCCGATCGGTTAGGAAGACTTGTTTCCCTCTTCTTTTTTTTCTCCCTCCACCTGCTGCCTTTAAGTGTGTCGCTCCCTCCGGCATTAACGTACAGCCTTCATCGTGCCCTCAATATGTCAACTGACTAACGGCGCCGGGTGGGAGGGACGAGCTGCCGCTAAACGGACGGACGAGGAAATATTACACATGGAGGTAATTCCCAGCTCGCTCTGGGAGGAGATCTGCGTGAGCGGCAGACTCTCTCGCTTTGATGTCGGTACGAGGGGAGAGGAAGGAGATGAATCCCCGAAAGAGGAACAACACCCACTGCGGTTGGCCAACGCCGACACATCCTGCTACCCAACATGCATCACAGCAGAGAGGAGGAGAGGCAAAGAAGAGAACAGAGGCAGATGAGTTTGTCTCCTTTATCAAACAAACTATTTATTTTATCTTTGTAATTACTGCAATATCATGAACATGTAGTGGAAAAATACAGCAAGTTCTAAATTAGCTATAAGAATGTGGCACAGGAAAAATTCAGTGGCTCAGCAAAGTCATTAGGATTCTTCTTGAGGGAATCATGGATAAAATAAACAAAATGTTTGCCCAATTTGTCAAGTAGATGTTTATATTTCATAGAATGAGAGGAAACTTTCACCAATTTTGACTTTGGCGCTACAGGAAAGGACAGCGGTTCATCCTCTGGGGACCATGGATGTCTGGAACAAATTATATGAAAGTCCATTGGTTTGTCCAGATATTTAACTTTAACCAAAAATGTCCACCTCATGTGAAAGGGAGTGGATCAGCAGAGTCCGCAGGTCTCATCCTCTGGGGACCATGAACCTTTCTTCAAACTCCATCACAACCCATTACTGTGACAACCATACGCTCCATTAGCATCGTTAGCACAGCTGGGCGTCTTCCTCGAAGGCTAATTCAAGGCTGATTCATTTGTTGGCTAATCAGCTAGTTAATGAGCTAAGCTAACAAGCCTATACCTGCTAATTAGTCCTAACATATAAATAAAATACTAGACATTACAATTTTTCTTTTTTTTTTGGATTTTTCTTTTTCATCCTCCAGACAGAACGAGACAGGGCGGCTGAATGGATCGTTTTACCGTGAAAAAAACGAACTTTTTCATCTCTGAGATGCTCCCGTCAACATTGTTAGCATAGCTGTGCGTCTTGCTCGAAGGCTAACCCAAGGCTAATTCATTTACTGGCTAATAAGCCAGTTTACGAGCTACGCTAAAAAGCCAAGCACAACAAATGCAGGCACAACATTTTTTCTTTTTTATTCCCCAGAGAGAAGTAAAAGTAAAAGATTTTGTTTTTCAGCCTGCAGACAGAACGAGGAGGTAAAACGCAGGACGACTGAATGGATCAGTTTAATTTTATCTCTGAGAGAAGTTCCTCAAACCGGCGTCTAGCAGCTATTAGTGCTATTGTGTTTTCATTCAGACACACACCACACACTGTACAGTACTAACCGGTTTCATGGCTCCAGTAAACACACCTGTGTCTTCCTCACACTGAGGCTCGGACTGGACGAGCTGCGGAGTGTTTTTCCTTCTTTAAGACTGAGGCCTCTGTGGGCATATTTAATTAGTGAAGCTTTAATACCAATTTAATGGAAATTAGTTTCAGAGCCCCACATGAATTCCATGTATAGTCTTATAGATTAGGGACTCCCAGCTATTCTCTACCAACTGTACTATGCTATGATTATAGTTTGCACTGACAGAAATAATGAACTCTGACTTATTAATGTAAATACGACTAACAGCTGCTCATCATGTGTATTTGGACATTTATGTATCCACAGATTCTGCTTGCTTTGCTTTATGCTGTAATACATTTTCAGTTTGTATTATATTCCTTCATGATAAATACTCTCCATTTAATTCCTGTCTCAATAAATCCATCTGGGGTTATTATGCACTTTCTAATAATCCTCCAGTCTATTCTTCTTTTTTTCCCCACAAACTATGTGCTTAGAATTAAATTTCATACATTTTTCCATATTCTTCTTGTTTTTCAGGTCGTTTCAAAATGGACCAGTGGAGCAGCAGTTCTGACCTTTCAAAGTGTGAAATGTCCTTTTGATTACAGAGCCTCCGTCCATTCAATTACTTTGATATTTATAACCGACTATAAAAGAATATATTGATTAAAAAAGAGAGACCGCTTAAATGTTCATCAGAAAACTTTTGAAGCAACTTAAATCTCTTTCAGCTGAAGTGTCAGGATAATTACTGGCAGGAATTTGTTTCAGTTTAAAGGCGCTAAATGTGACTTTTCTCTGCAGCTGGTTTCCTGCCGGGAGCGCCGTGCCAAGCGCTTCAGCCATTGTTGCGTTTACAAGACAAGAGGCTTTAATACGTCCTCTGAGCAGCTGCGTCTTCAGGGCAGACTGGACACTAGTGACGAGACGGGCGGGGCTAGCTTGTTAGCATGCTAACTTCAGTATAAGAAAATAAGTGATAGTAATAGAAGCAAAACAAGGATTGCTTTCCACAGCTGGGGACGGTTCTTGGTGAGTAAAGGAATGAAGTTTGATGCTGACTCACAACATTTCTTCTAGATGAGTAAATAAACAGTTGCTGATGCTAATGTTAGCTATGTAGCGATTGCAAAACTTACAAATAGTTCCTTTAAACTGTTCAAGAACTTAAAGGAAAGTTCATTTTTTGGGCATTTTTTTGCTTTTTTTCTGATTTGAACCCGAGGGGCTGCGATTAGGTCGGAGCCTCACGGCGCCACAACTGTTCTGATATTTGAAAACACACAGAAATGATGTCCACCGTCATGTCGTCTTGATTTCAACACGTCCTCCAAGTATTACTGAAAAAACGATGAGTTAAGTTTGAGAAATCACAAGAGGAGAAAGTCTAATACACAGTCAAATGCACACACACACACACACACACACACACACACACACACACACACACACACACACACACACACACACACACACACTTCTAAAACAGTCCCTTTCATAGAGGAATCCATTAAATCTCAGCGTTCAGCTGGTAAACAGCCGTGATAAGGCCCCTCCACTCTCTGCCTTATTGGATTACTCCTGATTATTTACCAGCTAATTAGCAAATCGGCGAGGCCATAAATCTTAACTGTAAGAAGACGTGAGTGCTTCATTTCCTGCTCCGCTGAGCAGGAATCTGACCACATGAGACGAGACGCCGCGGCCCGTTCCACTCATTTCCTCCTTCACCGTCTCCTTATGAAGTACGCCGAAGGAAGCGGCCGCCGTCTGATGCATAACAGCAGATCACGCCATGTGAGAAGATGTGTGAAGCGGTGTGGTCATACTGTATGAAGGTGTGGTGAGCTCACTGGAGGAAAGAGAGTCCAGTTTATTTGGTTCTACTTCATTTAAGGGTAGAAAAGTATGAAAACACGACATTATTTCTTAATAGAAATCAAATATCTTCCATTTGATCTCCTCTTAAACATCTTTTCCCTCATGTTAATGTTTTTGTTCCATATATTTGAGACTAACAGAGTCACAGCGATTTATGTTAAAGCTAATTAGGCAAAAGAAAAAAGACTCGTACACTACATACGCCCTGTGTTGCACTGCCAGACTTGCGATGTAATTTATAGCTCATCCACACACAATTAACAGCAGCCTGCTTCATTTATCGCTGAATGAAAGTACTGCTGTATTCATCTGCTTTATTAAGTTTATTAAACTGGCTGCAGCTCCTGTTCCTCTCTTAATGTGAAGGCAGTGGTTGTTATTAGATGATGGGAGCTCATACTCATTCATAGACTGGGATTTACATGAACCCCGACGGGTCTGAACACACAGTAAAATGTGCCAGACGTTGTATTGCAGATTTGATTTTTCAGCTTCCAGATGGAACGAGACAGTACAGATGATTTGATCATTTTACTGTGAAAAAAACGAACTTTTTATCTCTGAGATGCTCCCGTCAACATTGTTAGCATAGCTGTGCGTCTTGCTCGAAGGCTAACCCAAGGCTAATTCATTTGCTGGCTAATAAGCCAGTTAACGAGCTAAGCTAACAAGCCAAGCACGGCGAATGCAGGACCGATACCTGCTAATTAGTGCTAACATATTTCACTCAACTCAAAAAACAGGAGCACAGACTTCCCCATGTCAATTAACCATAAACAACACATTTTATCTGTTTGATATTTAAGCAAAAAATCCTCCGAAAGGTTCCAACACCACAAACACAGAGAGTTCACGTTCAGTGAATTGTTTACGCCGAGAAGACAGCTAGCAGCTAAACACAGCGAAGAGGCCACGCCCTCAATCCTCCATAACTGTAGTCCTTAACAAAATGTAAACAGGTGAGTTATATAAACAGGTGTCATGAAAGAGGAAATTAGCTCTACAGACCAAAACAGTTTTTGTACCAGGCTGTAAACATGTTTATTTCTGCTGTAAAGTTGGACATTTTAACATGGGAGTCTATGGGGACTGACTCAGTGTTGGAGCCAGACTCTAGTGGCCGTTAGAGGAACTGCAGGTTTAACCACATCAGTGTTGTCTCCTGTTTTTCAGCTTCGGAGGTCGATGCTTTTACTGAACGCATTGCAGAAGTTTCCTGAACGTGCAGAGATCATGTGTTTATGATGTAATCTGAGCCTTGAATAACACACTCTGATCTGAGGTGAAGGTTTGAAGGTCGTTTCATTTCTCTGTCAACACCTTGATGATGTAGAGAACAAGGGGTTACGTTATGAGTAACCTCAAAACTGATTTACTTAAAAATAAACTGTCCTCTTTAACAAAAGGTATCACAATATAATCTGTTACTGTATCTGTTCATCATCAGTTATAACTCCATTACCAACATGTTGAAGCCTCAAACACACAAACAGGCTGCATTTATTTCATCCCTCCCTCTTCCTCTCCTTGTTATTTCTGCGTTGTTGTTTTTCCTGCGTTTCCTCTCTTGTCATTTGCATCTCTGTTTGTCATCTCGTTCGGGTTGAGATGCTTTTAGAAACCCCATGGGCTTTTTATGTTTCCTCACCTGAACGGTTTGTACTTCATTTCCTCTTTTTTTTGTTTTTTTTTTGCTTCTCTCCTGTGTGTTTTAGCAGTTGTGAAAAATCAACAACAAAAAAAAAACAAAAAAGGAAAAAAAAAAATCAACTAAACATGTGGTTTTGGCGTCTGCCTTAATCTCGGGAGACATCGGTGAAGGAGGCATGTAGGTAAAAAAAGAAGACAGTCTTTGTAATGAGCTGAAATGACAGAACTTATTAAAATGAACTGTGGCAGGGATGAAAACATGCTCACAGGGCTGCAGGAGTCTGAACGCTGTCAGGGAGGCTTCCTGCTCCTGATTCAGTTGTTAACTTTTTTTACGTTTCTACTTCAGCAGACGAGATTATACTTTCTCTAGTTTGGACAATAACCGGGGAGTTCAATTACTCCGAGGGTTGAATCTCATACATTTTGCTGAGGAACACAAGTATCCCCTCGAGCTGGAGCGGACAGATCTGCACAGCAGGTCGTCATTTCCACATCGTACAAAATAAGGAGCAAATCTTTATGCTTCTCCTTGAACAAAGCTGTGAAGCTGTGAGAGAGTTGAACACAGGGATGAATGAAGCCACATGAAATCCATCTGTGTTTGTTTAAGGAGACAGGAAGCAGACTCCTCTCTTTAGTAAAACAATTCTACCACACCACAAGATCCCAGTTCCTCACTGAAGACAGTTTTATGTTGATTCAGTTTTCTGAAGCTCCCATACAGTCTAAAGGTCTGTGTCCATGTGTAGTGTGATTATAGATCAGCTCTAGCTTCTATATTAATACTGTGAAAGTATCAAAGCCTCAGTCCACAGAGAAATGCACACAGCCTGTATTCAGAAACTGAGCCTTAAAACCAGCCGTCAGGACTTCTGGAACTTTGTGATGTCACAACGAAGCAGTCACCAAGCCCCGCCCACCTGGACCCACCATCCAAACCTTGCAGGATTTGGTTTCTCTGAGTGTTTTTACCTGAAATCTGCTATATTTTTATTGGATCACTCAGAAAACAGTCAGCCAATCAGAAGAGAGGCACAGAGCCTCCTCTCTTCTGATTGGCTGACTGACCTGTTGTTACTAGAGCTGCAGAGAGAAGCTGAGAGAGGAGATGGAAACATGGAGCTTTAATACAGGACTGCTGCATTAGTTTTAGTTAGGTTGACCTATTATTAAAAAATTAAAAAACAATGGCTTTTCAAATGTTTTATGAGGAAGGCCTAAAGGACGCAGAAACAGTGTTTATATGTGCATGTTATTCACAAGCTATTGAGAGTATTAATCAGAGCCTTGGTTCAAAGCTGTTTCAGAGCCGGATGCTCCAACTGTTCTTAGCCTGGCTCTAAAGTAAGTGGATCTTTAAACATCCCTTAATTAAAAACATGTTGCACCACACAAACTAGCTGTTTCTAAGTGTCACAGTTTTCTGAAACCCAGTTGCAGTCATTATCTGAACATCAGCACTGAGTGGATTTTTCTCTGATGTCACCAGGTAGAGGTTTTAACCCAGGACCCCTCAGTTTTCCCTTCGTTCCCTGAGTTTCCCTGGGTGGAATCAGACCCATAACCCAGAGTCAGAATCAGCAACAGGATGACGCCGCAGAGGAATGAAGCTCGGCTCGTTTGAAGGTTTCCATGTTTTCAATGAATATTCATAGACTGTGAAACTTCACCATCGCCGCCCTCTATCCCCCCGCCGATCCAAGATGGCTGTCATCTAACCCCTTCAACGTAAACAAAAACCAAGCGGGCCAGCAGCGGGGACTCCATTCATCTCTCGTGGCGCCGATTTACAGCCCCAAAGAAACATTTCCTCCCGATCCCGGAGAAAATGATATTTTGCAGGAATCAGTTCTGAGGCCGCTCAGAGGCAAATGATTCTGTTCACAGTCGAACATAAAATCAATCAGGTTTGTAATGGTCTGTGCTGAGAGCATGACAAACACCCGTGGCAGCGCTCAGCTCTCTGTACAGCCGCTCACAAATACAGGGACACAATCATTTTCCTTTGCCAGCATGCACTGAAAATGAGAAGCGTTCTGTAAATAAGATATTACTCCATGGACTGGAATATTCCCTTGAACAATTTTCCTTTAAAATGAGTGCCAATTATAAGCAGGATTCACCCCCCCCCCCCTCTGTAGTTTCGCCGTATCACATTTGAAATTTAAATCCGAGGCAATATTCTTGGCGGATGATAGATGCGGCTTTATGAGGGATTTTAACAAAATCCCCGGCGATGAGGTGAGTTGATACAGATCTGTTTCACGTGTGGACGACGCCACTTATCTGCTGCTTTGAGGAAAAAAAAAATCCCTCCTTCAAAAGGGGCTGCCAGGTAAACAGGTGCGCATCAAGACGGGAAGACAAACAGACAGAAAGGGACAGAGAGGGAGGAGGGGGGAGGCTGATAATGCCACAAGGGGGGCAGGTTGAATCTAAATGTCAGTGTTTCTGAGCTCAGATGAACTTTACAGAATCAGTGTCGCCATTTCCTTTTTTTATTCCCCCGCGCTGGCGACGGTCAGAGCAGCAGCCATATTGTTTTCAGGTTGTCCATCTGTTCGCCACCTTCTCATGGACACGATATCTCAGTAACGCCTGAAAGGAACATCGTCAAATTTGGCACAAAAATTCACTAGGACTCAAGGATGAACTGGTGAGATTATGGTGCTCAAAGGTCAAAGGTCAAGGTCACACTGACCTCATAAAACGCAGTTTGGGCCTTGTGAATGTAATATCTCTGTAAGCCTTTTTATTTTTTAGCTCTATGTAATTAGTGTCTGTCCAGCTGTGTGACGCTGCATCATTATGTCAAGAACGCCACATTAAGCAGAGCTCAGCCACAACACAGGAGCTAAACTCTCAGCCTCAGATGAGCTGAAATTGCTGCTCTCTGAGTTGCCAGGAATAGACTTTCAGAAACATCTCTTTTCTACACAAAAACAAACAGCATGTCCCTGCCATCCAGGGGTAATTATGGAAGTGGGTTTGTCCTCCTGTCACTAGTCTTTGTACCTCCACAGGCTTCACAGCAAACACCTCAAAATGAAAAACCTGACAGCACCGTCTAAAAGCTCCCAACAGCAGTCATATCTGTCACTTTCCTCGTGTGAAATCTCACTTGTGGCTGGTCTCGGAGCAGCTGGCGACGCCGCAGCTTCTCCACAGAAACGTGAGTGTTAATGGAACCGCAGACGTCTGGGACCGAGGACCGACGTCACAGAGACTTTGGAGCGGCTTTCAGATGTACAAGAAAAAAAAACTCAGAGTGAGTCTCAGGCAAAGTTTGTCTAATGAGCGGTGACGGCTCCTAGTGCTCGTGTTGGATCTGTCTGACTGGACCACGCTGTCATCGAGGTTCTGTTTACAGCTGCTCCATGTAAGTGACGTACAGTTAGTGGTGTTGACTCATTTCCAAAGGCTCCTGCTGCAGCGCAGAACAGGAACGAAGTCATACCTGTGCTGTACCACAGCTGGAGCTGTAACACTGCTTTTGTAATGACAACAAAAAACCCACCAAAACATTTTCAGCCCCACAATACACCTGTGTTTTAGCCTGGAGGCGGAGCCACGCTCCTCACCACGAGCAATGTCTCGAGGGCTGACAAAATCGATGTGAAAATGTGGCGGTACTTATTTTTCTACAGTACCCTAAGTAGAGAACTCGGAGAGAAGACGAAGGCAGCCACACCGAACAATAACAACAACACGCAGAATGACTGCAGCAAAAGACTGTTCTCAGCAGCTCAGAGACGGACATCAGATCTCAACACAGAGCTCAGTTTAGGCCAGCGGTAGCTCGTTTAGGCTAACATGGTGACAATTTATAAGCTAGCTTAACAAGCTAACATTAACCTGTTTAGGCCAGCGGTAGCTTGTTTAGGCTAACATGGTGACAGCTCACATTATAAGTTGTCACCATGTTAGCCTAAACAAGCTAACATTAGCTTATTTATGCTAATGCATTGACAGATCATAGCTCGGTGCTCACAACAATAGCAGCTACACTCATCACTGTACAGTCTGTTAAAATATCACAGACTTTTTAAATTAATATTTTCATTTAATGAATCGTGGAGTTGAAGTGATATTGGTGCTGACTACCAACACTGTGGTATCGTGACACTACTCTGACATCTGCATGTGTAACAGCAGTTTTGAAATGAAACACACAGCAGGCACATACAGCAACACATTAAACTGGGAAGCTACATGCTACAGTCCCGGTGGAATTACACCAGGATTACATAACTTTAATCTCCCTTCTCCTCCACAGTAACATCATCAGCATCGGAGCCAAAGAGCAGTAGATAAAAACATGATTGTGCAGGTCAGAATATTTGAGGTCAACGTTCAGTTTAGTCGAACTTTAGCTGCAAAACTTGGTGATAAATCAGCGCCGCAATGGCTCACACAGCCAGTCTTATTATTGGAAATAAAATACACTTTCAAACAGTTGTGACACTTTATATCCAAAAGGTCAAAGGTCAACTTCACTGTGACATCATAATATTCTGCAAAAACACTTTTGGTCATAATTCAACGCTGTAACTCAGCAACAGAAGTGCAGGTTGTGACCATATTTGCTGTAACTTGACTGGTTGGTGGAGGGATACAATCATGAGGCGTTAATTCTCTCTCTAATGCATCAATTAGCTTGCTGGTGATAGCATCCAAAAATTTGATTAACAAAAGTAAGATGGTGTCAAAATACAGAACAATATCAAAACAACAAAAACAAACAATGAGTATAAGAGGTACTTGCAGCACTCGCAGTGTCATCAAGTAAAAGTAGTGAAATATCACTGCGGCACTGACAGCTCAGCTTTGACAGTCTGACAATTAAATTACACTTCTTACATGAATTACTCATCTGCCTGAAAGGCCAGACGAAGACTGGTCCTATTGTTCCAACAAAACTACCATTTCAGAAGCAGTCGCCATTTAAAATGTCCGCAAAGCATTTCACATTATTACTCCTGAACTTCTTAAAATACAACAAATCTGCCACAAAACTGAAAGTTGAATAATATGTTTTAAATACACCTACAGTCGATAATTGGCTTGAAATGATCAAGAGATTCATGAGAACGACAGAAAAACTTAGAGAAAACTGAGCGATTCATATAATGAAAGACGGACAAAATGGATGATATATTTACTGGAATAATAAACACGACTGTTGTTTCGACTCTCTCACCAAACATGGATGAGTATGTGGAGCTGCATAGACTTCCTGTCCATAATTTTTATAATATAGATGTAATATTGTCTGTTGATGATGTTGCTTGTTCTCTTGTTGATATAAAAGATTTTTAATAAAAGTTACAAATCCAAAAAAGAATATTTTGCGGTGTTACGCAATAAATACTGAACTGATTTGAGCCAAACTTGGTGGACGGAGGGGAAACGGACCAGGGACAGATCTGGATCATTTACTATGAATTTGTATGTTTTTTTCCATGAAGTCAGGTGTATGTTTTTTGACACTGTCCTTGGTGTTGGTGGCGCTGTCTGAGTGGCTGGAACCGAGGTGGCTGTTGAGTTCTGATATTTTAGATCAGTGAAAATATTTTCTGCGGGAAAACATCTGGACCAACGTCCCGGTCGTGTTGATCCGGATCACACAGTACACCATACCACTGATTGACAGGTACACCTGAGGCGTGGAAGTCCTTTCTAAATCCATCACACGACTTACCTGCAGCTGCTGATGTCATCACCCTGTGTGTGTGTTTTTTTAAAGAAACAGTGTGTGTGTGTGTGTGTGTGTGTGTGTGTGTCGCGTTGTTTTTAAAAGTTACTCACATGACGGAGACGATGTCGCCTCGTTGGACCTGGTAGTTCCTCACACTCCAACGGTTCAGGAGGACCACGTCACAGTCCGACCCCCCCTCCGGGTTCAGGAACGGCTGTACATACAAACAAACACAGAAACAAAGAAACAAAGAAATTCATATAAAAGGGAAGAATATATCATCAGAGTCACAGATACACACAGAGTCGCTGCCCACACACTGTACAGACATCCCACGATCACACACTACATATACATATATAAATATAGATATATATATATGAACAATATATAAGAGTCTCATGAGGTGGTGAGTCAGTGTAACGTGTAATAGAGCAGAAATATAGTTTGGTCAGAAGGACGACATCAACCTCCCACACTCACATCTGTTTCATGAGGCCTGTTTACACACACACACACACACACACACACACACACACACACACACACACACACGAGAATCTGTAGCCACGGTAACTCTTCATGCTCACACACCTGAACAATAGAGGTATTAACTGCGACCTGCTCTGTAACAACCAAACATGAAGGAGCAGCTGCTAGATGATCAGATTTTTTAACTCACAGAAAGTTGTGATAAACTAATAAAGAAGTTATTTTTTTATCTCTTGCAAACAAGTCAGTAATGAGTTAGCCGCGCTAAAGGGCGTTAGCCAAGCAGCTAAATGACAGTAATCTTCGGTCTTTCTGAAACATGTTCCGGAGGTTTTATCGTCCATATGCAAAGAGACAAGTTAAGACAAATTAGAAGCTGAAAGCTTCATGATATCAACAAAGTTAAACCATCACTTTCTGGGCACAGAAAAAAAACTACCTAACTACGATTAGGCTTCACATTTACTTTAATTCATTCAACTTTTAAGTGCACTACATTTACAGTATGAGTCAAACATCTTTATTCATCATTTCTGCTGCTGAAATGGAGCAATGACTCAAGGTTTTGCCCTTTTAGCCAAATGAAGATGGTTTTTCAGAAAGTATTTAGAGATAATTAATTATTGCTGCATTATCTAACATCTGCGTTTTATTTAAAAACAGGTTTTAACTCATTTTCAGAACGGAATAATCAAAAAACAATTTGGAGGAGGACATTTCTCCTGCAGCTCCTCTCTGCATCATTCATTGTCGCTTTCTCTCGTTCTTTTGCTCGGCTTCTCACCAAACTGACGACTGTGAATTATCGCGCTGCCTTAACGAGGTCCCTTATGGTTATTACAGCAGTGTCCCTAAATTTATGTGCTGCTGATTTATAGATGGTAAAATGCTGCACATAGCACCTTTAGGGACAGTTTCTCCCCCAAACAGACAGAGAGTTGCAGAGTTATACTCCACGCAGTCACATGAAGTAGTGCCACAGGTAGCACCAGGTTCACACCGGCACGTCTGTGTGATTTAACATGGTGATGTAACAGCTCTTCACTGACACTGCTGCTGGATTTCTGCTCCAGTTCACCAGCAATGTTGTTATGGTGAGAAACAGTTCACGCTGCTGTGATGTCAAGAAGTTTTCTTTAAAAAGGAACATCCAGGAGAGCAGGTGAATCCTTCTTTACATCCCTCTCTATTTCAATCAGTGTTTTGATATTGTTGTGGAAATGCATCTGCAAGCAGGGACTATTGGTGCATTCAAGGACACTTCAGTGTTTCAGATCTCAGAGTCTGCAGCCATTCAGCTCCCTTTGAAATGGTAAGAAGAAAATTACATTTGCAACTGAAATCACATTTATTCAGATTCAGAATTAAAACTAATTTAACCCTTTTAGTTTTTTTTCCCAAAGAACAAGTGATTTACGAGCAGATTTCTAAGCCATTTCAGTCGGACTTCAATAAGTCCTGCTCGCAATTTAACGCACAACTGACAGATTTTATTTTGGTTTCCATAGTGAACTGACAGGAAGTTAAATTAGCTGCTGATCTGAAGACAGGAAGTAAATATAAGACTTATGATCATGTGACAACAACTGAGTAAAAATAATCCAGTCCACCATTGTTTAGACTTAGGATGTGTTTTTGCAAAATGGCTGCCAATTAAATTAACAGTGTGTTAACATCATCGTGGCCAATATTAGATATTAGCGACCAATAGCTTATCACAAACCCCAGAGATATGTTTGAAACTGTGATATGAAACAAATTGTCGTTTGTTTTCACATGTTCAGTTTTTATGTTGGTAAATAGATACCAATCAAAAAGTTGTATTTTCACTACGTAGCTAACGTTAGCATTAACAGCTTCAGCCATCTACGTGTTTACAATACAAGAGGTTATAATACGTGCTCAGATACTCAGCTGATTCTTCAGGGAAGCCTGGACGCCACAGTGACTCTAACGGAAAGTGATGAGACAGTCCGACTGTGCTGGGGCTAGCTGGTTAGCATGCTAGCTTCAGTGGAGGACAGAGAAGTGATAGAAATAAATCAAAACAAGAGGGTTGTTTCCACCTCTGGAGACAGATGTTGGTGAAGTTTGATGCTGAACTCACAACGTTTCTTCTAGACTGGTAAGTAAACAGCTGCTAATGCTAACGTTAGCTATGTAGCGATAGCAAAACTTATAAATAGCTTAATTTGAACGAATGCTGTTGGAAAATCATTGATTAAATTTTGATTTCACTATAACATACTGAGGTTATTAACTACACAACCCAAAATCATGTAGATTTAAGATCAATACATTTGACACTTTAGTATTTAGCTCGGAGTTTCCCTCTCGCCATGTTGAACGAAGCTCCCAACACCCACGTCCTCCATGACAGCTTCATCACATGCTCGTCTACGAACCCCCCCCCTTCTCTTTCCCCCGCCTCAACAACAACATCATCATTCTTACAACTTGTTTGTGTCCACACACACACACACACACACACACACACACACACACACACACACACACGACGCGCAACGACTGTTTCATTAACAGGACGTGCACAGGCCATTTCACGCTCACTGGGGTAATTGACAGAATATGTCTCATCTGTCATTCCCCAAAATAAATATCCCTGTGAGAGCCGTCAGCCTGAGAGTTTATCAGTTGGAGCTGGATACTTCATCAGCTCCCCTCACTGTCATATTTCACCGTATTACATGCTGCATTGTTTCAGAAACTCTGAGTCTGAATTCATAGGAAATGTTTAAAGTGTGTGTGACAGGTTGGTTGCGGCAGATTGTTTGATCATTAACTCCGTGTTTGTTGATGACGCCACAGTCTGAGTAAGAGTTTGACAGTGTAAACCGGTTATTAACCAGAGAGCTGACCTCTGTAGGAGACTGCAGCAGCGACCGGCGGGTAAATACAAAATACATAAGGTTATAACTTTGGGAATTAAATGCTTCTTTATCTGATGTAATGGTGCAGCCACAAACAATATCACAACAGCTTTACTCTTTTATTTGACCCAGTGATATCATGACGTGTGCAGCTTCAGAGAAGTGTTACAACAGGCAGATAAGCAGCATCATTACGCACGTATCACATGTTTATGTTTTATGCTTATTAAATTGTAAATTGCTGTGAGATGTTTATCACTGTGGGCGGGTGATAAACTACACCTGTCATCTCGGAGCCTGTCAGCCTCGTGGCGTATATGATGTACACCATCATTTTAAAATGTTGCTTTAAACAGTTTAAACATTGTGACCTCATAAAGATCAGACAAAGCAGTTCAGACGCTCACACTTCACTTGATCCAGAACTGATGATCGTCACATCCATCACAGTGAACGTTCAACTCATTCTATTATTAATTGTTAATTGTTTTGTTTGAGTATTTGTCTCTTTTAAGATTGTACATCTGTATATCTTTAGATAATTGTTTGATATTATCACTTGTTTTGTCTCTTCTTTTATTCTACATCATAATTAATGCATTTCAATATAGTATTTTACTTTCATATCTGCAGTGTGTTGTGTTTTTATGATCATGAAAACAGAGTTTTAATTACTGTGAGCTGAAAACTAGCAGCAGCTATAAACTGTCTGTGCATCAGTGTCTTGCTTTGTATTGGATTAATGTTAAACTGCATCGTCCCTGGTAAGTAAATAAACAAAATAAATTCATCTCGGCAAGAAAGAAAAACACAATCCACCGTTTCCAACTTCTGCACTGACTGTCGCTGAGACAGATTAATTACATGATGTCGTCACCTTCAGCTCTGGGAAGCTGTTTAAAAAATTTTAAAAATCAATTGATGATGAAAACATTGTTCTGTTGTCAATAATAATAATTATTGATGTAATTAAAAATGATATTAACACAGTGTTAACTTTTCAAATCAATCTGAGCGAAAACTGCATCTCCCTGCAATGATAATCAGACTTTCATTTATGCAGACCTGGTGTTGATTTAAATGGGTTATACAGGGTTTTACAAGTCTGCTAATTGATTTTTGTAGCATTCAGAAATAAATATAAAACCACAGCTGCCAGGAAAGTAAGAAAATAGTCTGCGATATTAATTATGCAACATTAATCAATGAGGGTTAAAGAACGTTCAACGTACAGTAAAACGGTGTGAACGTTAAAGTTAATGAGCTGAATCATGATATGAAAACAACATAATGATTTAATGATCAATGACTTTAAGATGAATATAGTCAGAGTTCATAAGGATCTTCACAGAAAACCAAAAATTAAACGTTTTGTTTTATGAAACTTGGAGATAACGATCATGAGTCGGAGCGTGTGATCTCGTCTTTTCCCTCTGACATAAATTAAAAACTCAAACAGTTCATATTCATAACCTCCCATTATTCAGGAGCTCAGAAAACACTGTTTCCATGACAACAACCCCAAGCACTGCAGAAAGGATGAGGTATACACACACACACACACACACACACACACACACACACACTGTCTTCTGTCTTGCTGTGTGTGTGTGTGTGTGTGTGTGTGTTTGTGTTTTCGGTCTCTTGCTGCTCTGTGATGAACCTGCTGCTAAAATCTCTCACGAAAACAATCAGCTGTGAGGAAAGTGTCGACAGCTGCAGAATGACATCACTGTAATTTCAGCGTGGCGTGAATCCAGATCTCCAGATCCGTCCCGCTCCGACAGGGCGAGGACGTCTTTCTGCTGCGTTTGGCTGTTTTTCCTGGTTTTTCCATCAGAGCGTTAAAAGTCAGACATTTTCAGACATGAATCTACAGCTGGTAGCCTTTAGCTTAGCATAAAGACTGGAAACAGAGGGGAACAGCTAGCCTGGCCAGAGGTAACAAACGAGTGGAAACAGTCCAGCCTAAATATCGCGACATTAAGCCGAGGACCAAAACAGCTCGCTTTCATGTTTTTTTAATCTGTGCAAAAAACCACACACCTGACGCTGCAGCACGACGCTCACAACTTCCTGGAAGCTTAAAACATCCCAGCTGTTGCAAGGCCTGCGTCGCCAGCGGACATGTCGCCCGCTGAGCAGGTTTGAGACGATCTGGATCTGTGTGTGAGACAGCGTGATCCACTTCCTGCACTACCTGATCGACTCTGTGTCGCACCAGATACTGACTCTTTTCTGTTCATGCACCAACAGCAGTCAGGTGTTTATGGAGCAACAACAACAACAACAACAACAACAACAACACAGAGCCGTGTCTCTGACCTGCCATGACTTCTTCCCCTTTCTCCGCCACAAAGGAGGAGCCTTGGCCACAGCGCCGCCATGACAGGTGGTTTTCTATCATAAAGACTACAGACAGAGCGCGGCGAGCGGCAGTAATCAGGAGCACAGGATCTTTCACCCAGACAGCATTATGGGAACATTCAGATGTCGAGCACAGCGGCCGGCATTAGATGACTCACTGCCACTCCCAGGGTCACCGTGCCTTTACCTTTTAATAACAGCGGCGTGCAGCTCAGTCGAATAGACAATACAGAGCTTTTTACAGTCTCTTCTGTCTAACTCGCTGCAGACGTGAATATAATGGTAAGTTGTTTATTTATGCGTCAGACAGAGTAAATCACTGGGGATCGATGCTTCACATAAACAGATTAACCAGAATAAACCTCAGCCCGAGTGAACCCGAGGAGCCGCGTTACTCTGAGTCAGTGTCTCCGGCATCTAACGGAGTGTAAACATCTCATTTAGTCGAGCGGGTTCCCGCCTTAAAAACAGCCAGTGTTTGGTTTCATTAGTTATCTTATAGGATCTGATCCCTCTGGGGAAGTTCTCGCGGAGGTCATCGCCGCGACCCCGGCGCACACAGCTACATGAACACACAACCCGAACCAAAGAGCAACATGCAGTTTTAATATTCATGCTCATTAAAAATAGAGAGCAGATTGTTTTATGCATAATGCAACACATGTCGGGGATAATGAGCTGCACGACAGGAAACCAAGTCGGTCAAAACCCAGGCACTTGTTTTTTTGTTTTGTTTTGTTTTTTCTCTTTACATCTCTGCTTCTCAGATGGGGGGGGGGGGGGGGGGGGGGGCGCGGCAGGTTGTTTACTGTTGGGATGAGAATAAAAAGAGGCCATGCATGAAGTGTTTGTGGAGCTGTCTCGTCTCCAACATGGCCGCCTGGTTACCACTTCCAAAAAAGAAGACGGCGACTCAGTGTGGAGCAGTAAAGCAGGTGGGACACGGCTCGTTAACCGCAGCCAGCTCTAAAACTTTTATCACCAATTGATTAGTTTGTGTTTGTGTATTTAATCTGCAGTGTGCAGCCATTTCGTTGCAGATGAAGCAGCTGGTGTCTCAAGTCTCAACTAAACAAACTAAACAAACTACATTCAGCAGTGTTTTCTAATCTGACGCTCTTATTTTGAAAACACAACACCGTTTTCCAAGGTCATTAATGTCAGTATCATGTTTATAGGTTTTTTTTTTGAATGTCAAAACCATTACATAAATGTTAAAGGTTGTTTCCTGCAGAATGTTTGTCTGAGGCAGCAGCTGATTGTCTGGTTTTGTATTGATTGCACAAATAATCCTCGATCTGAGACGTTTAGCTGCTGCTGTTCTTATCTACTGCATTTATTTATTTCAGTGGACACCGATTTATTTAATTATTAATTAATTAACTTTTTTTTTTTATTTGATATTCAGCTAGATTTATTTAATTTTTATTAATATATTTATTCATTAAAGAAGAATTTTTGAATTAATTTTTATTTTCTTTATCTTCCGTACATCACTTATTTATTGATTTCACTGGAAGTTTATTACTTACTTCATTTATTAATTCTATGTTTTAATTTTATTAATATAATTATGACCCATATTGACCTCAGATAAAGTTTGAACTTGTCCTTTAATGCATCATGGCGACTAAAACATTCTCAGCTCTGATTGGCTGGAAGGAGTGGACCATTAGTCACTGACTGTAAATTAAAACAAGGTTGTGCCACAGATCTGAGAACCAGGGTTATTTGTGTAACCAATAAAACAATTCTCACAGATAACCCTACAAATCTGATGTTTGAATTTACGTGAATTCGTTATTTAAGCTAATTAGTTAATTAGTTAGCTAATTAGTAAAAAAATTATCTATTTCATCTTTAAAGAAATGTTCTTTTTTGAAAAATCACAAATCTATGAATATGTAAAATATAATCCTCTAACGATTTCAGAACTTGAACTATTGGAAACAAGGTATCCCTGATTTCACTGAAAAGTCCATTCATGATTGGCTCCGGACTAGTTGTGATGTCACAAAGTCCTGCAGGTACGTCCAGGTGTACGCGAGCTCAGAGAAACTTTCTCCCCTTAGGCGGATGAATCCGAAAACAGTGTGAAGGTCAAACATCTGAGAGAAGAGAGAATAAGCAGAACACGTGTCTGTGTATGTGTGGAGGTGGTGTCACCTGTGAAGACGGGAGAGGCGAGGAGCAGGAAGCAGGAAGTAGAACTGTTTCCTGTTCTTTTAAGTGTGATGTGTTCCAGATTTTAATCAGTTAAATTTCAAAGCTTGGGGGGATTTTTAAAACTCTGAACGGAGCCTCGTGAAGTGAACACCTTCCCTCCAGGCCCAGAAAGAAACGTTATATATTATAATTATATTATATTATATCTAATGATAATGATTGTGGCACTTTGTCACGTCTACAGAGATAAAATATACAGGGAACTGGTTTTACGCTCAGTCAGCAGTCGATGAAAAATGGTCAGAGTTGAGACAAAAACAGCTTTTCTCTCAGCTTCATTTCCCAGCACTCCTCATGGCGCTGTGACCTCTGACCTCCCCGTTAGCAGCAGTTTGTAAAGTCAGAGATTTCCAGTTGACCTCAGGGTCGTCTCGCTCTGATTGGTGGGTGCGGCCGTGTTTCGGCGTCTCACCTGCATCGACGCTCCCTCCACTCGCGCCACGTAGGCCAATCGATCGAGGACGGTGACCGTGATGGGGACGGCGACGAAGAAGCCGCTGACGAACACCCGCAGGTAGCGCCGCCCCGCCGTTGCCTGCTGAGCCATCGCCTGGACAGGAAACACTGGAGAAAAAAAAATAAAAACAGTAAGCCAGCAATCATCAGAACCAATGACGGCACACAGGAAACTAAACAGCACTCAACCTAGATTGGACTACGTTGGAATAAACTTTATTGATCTGTGTGGGGGGGAGCGGGTCGATGCAGCAGCGGGGGAGTAACAGAAAACCACAGAGGAAGACGACAGGTACAGCAGCAGCATGAGAAGTGGAAACAGACGAGACGCAGCATCACAAGTTCTTCTCTTATGTCAACACATCGTCGTACTGTTCCACATTTACAGAACCTGACGAGTCTGAAACAACCTGCTGACTGACTGACTGACTGACTGACTGACTGACTGACTGACTGACATGGACATTAAAACACAATTGAATCAACAAAAGGAGCCTTTGTTGTTTTCATATTTCTAGCAGTGTTTGTGCACATGTCCATCAGGGCAATTTAATTTAATTTAACAAGATAATCAAGATTAATTTGTGCACATTATGTTTCACAAAACAAAACCCCTATCCACTTCCTGGTTACGTTCGCGGAGTGCGTCATCCTGACAGTTCAGCCTTTAACTTCCTTGGACTGAGTAACTGAATATATTAACATGTTGAATATATTTTACCAAAGTGTTGAATTTATGTTTCAGTACGTTGGTGCAGAGCACTACAACTTACTTGCTCTCATTTATTCTGGTCTATTTCTATTTATTATTTTTATAAACTGAATTGTTTTCAGTAGGTTGTGGATGTTCACTAATGTTAAAACACCTTTTTTTCTTTATTTAATTTATTTTTATGAAATTTAATTTCATATATTTAGACTTTTTTTTTATTTATTTGTTCTTCCGTTTAATTTTATTTAAACATCAAGAAAGTCCACTGTTAAAAAGACAGTTTTTCTTTTTTTAAAGCTCAATAAACACGTGGTGTTTCTAAAGTCAGTGATTCATCGTGTTAAATAATCATGATCTCAATATTGATCAAAACAGTCATGATGTTCATCAAACAGACTGTGGAATCTACGGTGGAAGAAAACACATGCAAACAGACAAAACACAAGCGAAGTCAGGAAACACACCGGCTGCAGGCATCAGCACGACGCAGCTGTGTGTGTTTGGTTGTCGAGAGCATGTAAAGTACAGATGCTGGACGAATATACTGGAGTACATGCACTTCCTCACTCTCCTCTCCTGCTCATATTCTCTAGGATAAATATGATCATATGCGACCTCTCCGTTTGTGATGGAGTGTTTTTATATTGCAGTAATTAAAGGTCTGAATACTTCATCCACCACTGACCACAGAGGCCTGTAACCAATCACAGAGCATCATCAGACACGGGCTCGTATCAGTCAAACACACGGTGACGTCGGAGTTTAATCACAACACGAGCCCGACAGGAACCCGGACACCACAAGGAGAAAAAAGAAGGAGCCTTCTGTCACTTTTCTCTGCAGGTTTTGCCGCTTGGACACTGAAAACACATCACACTGAGCCTGTTCTCCCCAGACAGAGTTTTTCATCCACTTTGCTTTTCACGGCGCTCCGGGAAGCCCAGACAGGCGTGAAATAACCGACCAGCGGGCAGCGGCGGCGGCGGCCATGCACCGCTGCCTTCAGCTAACAGCTAACAGCCTCGTCTGGACGTCCACTGTCCTCTCTCTGGAGATCTGCTACAGCTATTACCTCCACATCACAAGGCTTCAGATGAAACATCATCAGAAACACACTGTACTCCCTCAACTCTCTCCATCTGCAGCCGGACAGGGTTCGTCACTGCGGCGTGACAAAACAGAAGCTAATCTGTGTTTCCCTTCACTGTAACGTCCCTACACAACAACACAGAAAACACAGCATCCATTAATAATATCAAAGACGTTTTCACATTTCAGCTTCATTGTGCTGAGGGACATTTTAATTTGTAATCACAGGTGAGATCATGTTCAGCTGCTGCGGGTTTATTGAGTCCTGACTGAGGTCCAGACAACAACAGCTCTCTGGTTCAGGTTAGTGAAAGATGGTTGCCTTGGTTACCTAGTAAATAAACAGATTCTGTCTGACGTCACTGTGAAACATTTGGAGTATTAAACCAGAACCTGAACCAGGAGCTGGGAGAGTCTCAACAGAACCATATGATAGTTTAGTAAAGCTGGAGTCACTTCAGGAGGATGTTGAACTGATCAGATGTTTTACCGATTTTAACCTTCGTTTCAAAAGTAAATCAGAAAAAATGAGAGAAAGAGGAAGTAAACTTAAAACTTCACTGTTTCTCCTCTCCATAAAATCCTCATGTCCTGCGACCGGCAACGGGCCGACCGAGGGCCGACCGAGGGCCCCAAAGTCAGAGCGGTCTGCCCACGTGGTGAGCCGTGTGTCGGCTAACAATAGTTAGCTTGGTAGGTTAACTATTGGCGCACAGTCCACATGTCTCGTGTTTCAGATTTTTATCGAATGATCTCTTCTTTTTTTTCTTATTTCTCAGGCATCGAATCACAACAGACGTTATGATGAAAGTCCAGACTCTACAGCTCCGGAGGAAGAGAGAAATCACGGATTTGAAGATTTTTATCTGATTCATTAAGCATTTAACAGGTTCAGACTGTGGAGCTCAGACAGAAGCAGGATGCACCTTTTCTTTCTTTCTCCAAAGTCTTTGTCTAAATCAATTTCAGACGGATGTTTTGAGACCGAGTAACTTCCACATTCACTGCGACCACCTTCATCCGTCACCAGCACAAACATCTCTGCTTCCACTGTCACAGTGAATGTGTTCAGCTCCGCCGCTGCAGTAATGAGCGCGGCGCCTCAGACCACAGCACATAAATCAGCTGCCACGCTCATCTGAACCTGTACCAGGGTTTCCACAGGGTTCCTCCGGGAGGACGCGTGCATGACAAAGACTTCACACGGGGGACGGCAGCAAACACTCGAGGCGGCGGTGCTTCCTCGTATTCACAATAATTTAACTCAAGTTTCAACTTTAACTTTATCATCTACCAGGGGAACTTCGTCCTGCAGCTGGAGACAACACGGACCTGAATATACAGCCAGAAAAACATGACAAAACAGCTTCAATATTTCTGATATGAAGTATTTTCATAATATGGATCAAATGCTTAAAAATTAATGTTGTCTAGATGAATAGATACTTTAATTATCTCCTGGGGAAAATTCAGGTGTCCATCAACTCAATAGTAACAATATTAATAATAATAATGATAATAGTTAATAATAAATAATAAACAATAATAATTGTCTAGTTCTTGTTCTCCAATAGAGATGTTATTTTGTCTGTTAAAAGAGTTGTTAGCATGGATTTTAGCATGTTGCTAACATCATTAATTTCTCCTAAATAAATTTAAAAAAAAAAAAGAAAAAGCTCAATGCTCCTGATGTTGAAGCTCAGTCCTCAAATGCATCTGTGGTGAAACACTGCACACACTGGGCGGATGGATACACTATTGTTTGTGTAGATATAGTTCCGGCAAATATCTCCCTATAAAAACACAAATTGTCTCATATTTCTGTTTGTGCGAGGATTAAATAAAAACAATAATTAATAATAAGTGATCTTTAAAAGTGTAGACGGATATATTTCTGAACTTCTGAACAGCTGAGATCTTGCCCTTACACTTCCACATCTGGGTGACAGCTAGAGGATTTTCTGTGTGCGCCAGAATCGGTCCAGATGTGGAAGTAGCATCTTACACTCATGCCGTACATGGGCCAGATTCGGGCCGTGGAACCAGGTGTACACTGGGCCAGAAGAAAACAAACATGTGAGCGAAGTATGGGCCGGATTTATTGAGCTGTCCCCTCTGCCTTCACCCTGTATGCTCAGCTAAGCTAAGCTAAGCTAAGCTAAGCTAAGCTAACCACATCCTGACTGCAGCTCCAAGCAAAGCAAATAAATCCTGGGGAACTATTTCTTCAAGCTGCAGCTGTTTGATGGAAACCAGTGGACAGCTGTGGTTGGACATACACACTGATACACACACACACACACACACACACACACACACACACACACAGTGACAGTGCTCCAGCCTCCTCTAACAAAGCTCCCGGTCTCAGTATACGTTACGTCCTATTAACCACAGTGATCTGCCTCTGCTGGGCTCTGTGAGACATCAGTTACCCGCCGTGTGCTGGAGGGAGGAAACTCCAGCGCCGGAGCAGAAAATCTATTCTAGCATAACAATCCATCCTGACATGAACATATTGCCATTACACTTCCATAAAGCCCGCCGCATAATTCCCCTAACAGAGAACAAGTGTATCATCAGAGGAAGCTCGATGTGGAGCTTCGAGGTTTCCGCTCGGTTTTTACAGTCGGCTCGTTTTCTGCTCCGACACCTCGGAGCCCGGCAGCGCTCACATTAAAACCACCTTGTTTCCTGCAGTTTCCTGTCGGCACATTTTAAGAGATTTGGCTGACACAGCAGGTCTCACATCAAAGTCACGGAGAAATGAAAAATGACTTTTTTTTTCTTCCCCCCCTCTTGTTAGCTAAGTGTCCAGATCATAATATACAGCTTTTTAACAGGAAGACACCCCCAGACTACATTTTCTTTCTCTGGGTTTTAATTAAAAATCCATCTTATCAATAACACGGCGCTGTCACCGAGTTTTACCGCTGTCAGGTGAAATCCACAAAGTCAACTTTAAGAGAACCTCACTCAAGACTTTTTAGCTTACAGAGCAGAAACCAACATTTATCATTTAAAATAATCTTCTTTTTTTTACCTAAAAAAATGTCAAAAACATTGAGACACTCATCGTCAGTGACGGATTCAAGTCACAAGCAAAAAACTAAAGTGATAAGTTTACAATGATGAAACTAAGAAAAGGAGCTTCACTCAAGCTGGAACCATCAAATTTGACTTATTACTATTTAATATTGACCAGCTGAAGGTTTAAACACTTCAACGGTTTCATCAGCCACCAGTTCATAACATGTGCTCATCCTACAGGTTAAACTCAGCTGTCACATCTTGTAGTGTGTATATTATTTTGAAATCCCATCCCAACTCATTTAAATGTGACTTTAAAGCTGCCATAAATGACGGTTTGGCCTCATGGAATCAAATAAACAGGCTGAACAAAGGATCTAACACATTGTATTATGATTAATTTGCCTTTTTACCTTTTTCAATAAACACAGAGCAACATTATCTGTCTATGTTTGTGTCGAGCTGTTTCCTGGTCAACGAAGGATCCACCCATTGGAACCTTCACGGTCTACACGATTTAGCCCCTGAATTGGGACACAACAGAATATTTAGGAGATTCTTTACATGTATTGATTGATATTGACATTCCTGGGTCAGGTCCCGTTCACATCAGCCTCAGTGACCACAGAAGTTGTGTTGGCAGTTGCTTTTGACATTTAAAGTTTTTCCACAAACAATCGAAGATAAAATGCTGAGTGAGAAATTATTTCTTTAAGTCCAAATCAAAACAAACTTTGTGTCAATTCTTCTGTTGAATTTGTTTGTCTCTGTCACAGGAAGTTGACGTCTCCATTCTCAGACTGACTCGTGTTTCCCGCCTGAAACGAGCTCATCAACAGACCTGTTTGACTCCAGCGATTCAGAGATCAGAGACGACATAAAAGTTTTTTGTTTTGTTTTTTTTTTTTAATTCTCCTGCTGTGTTCAGTCGCCGTCTCGCCAAAACAAAAGCCTAAATATGACTTTGTTTTTCATTTGTTTGAGCTGAAACTGGAACGTGAGGAGGAAGAGAAACTCTCAGATCCTATTGTATCAAAACTCATTAATGCAGGAAAAACAAATGATTAGGTTTAGATGGCGAACCTGAAGACCAGCATGAAGGGAAGAGGAATGAGAGATAATAAAGGGACTCTGTGGAGATATCCCTCTCTGGTTCCTGGGGTTTAGCGATCTGTTGTACAGTGTCTGTATCTGCTGTCTGTGTCACTGTGGCTTTGTTTATGACGCAGTGACGACTGCACTCCAGCACATTAATGTGAGCTCTGCTGGGGGAACAGTCTTTATCAAGTCTGCAGAAAAGGCATTAATATTGTCGACACAGTGACAAACGAGTTAATGCAGCACATCTCTCTCTCTCAGCGTTGGTATTCACGCCAGTGCTCCATATGCAGAAGCAGCTCTGTAACAAGCTGTGGCAATAGACTAGACAGGTTATCATAAACAAACACTTATTGGGGGTTATTAGACTGCAGCAGACGCAGAAGTAAGAGCTCCTGCTTTTATATCAGCTCCATAAAAGAGCAGACTGAAGTCAAAGAGTGGCTCGTGGTGTCGGCTCGGGACGGGGAGGCCTCTTTATGTCTAAAAGCAGCGCCTGTGAGATCTGTCACGAGTTCAACAAACCCAATTCCACTAACCGTTTCCAATTTATTCAGATGAGCCCAGATACAGAAGGTATAATATCAAATTCAGTGAGCGGAGAGCCCCGGAGCAGACCTCAGGTCAGCATATCAGCCGCTATCAAGCAGAGACATTGTGGTGTGCTTTTGCTCCGATTGCTAGAATTGAATTTCTGGGTCTCTGGGCTGGACTCCATCTCAGCCGGTGACTAATGTTGGCGTTCCAAAGCTTTTCCAGACCGATAAATCCACAGGGAAGGATGCAGCAAGGCAGCAGGGACGCTGATTACAGCCGGCCGCTGAGAGATTTCCCCCCAAACCAGCTCCACTTCTGCCTCGGCAGCAGTTCTGGGCTTTGCAGGGGGAAGCAGACAGGGAGCCGTATAAAAGCCCTGACCCACAAATAAGTTTGATGGAGACTTAAAAGGAGTGAGAGCTGTGCCGCTGAGGAAGAGGAGGGTGAAGAGGAGTAAACTGACCCAGCTGCATTCAGGTTACTGCCGCCAGTTAGGGTTTTAATTAACAGGTCCATCCATCCATTTGTCGTACAAATGCATTAAAAGAATAGTTCAACATCTTAGGAAACACCCTAATTCCCTTTTGATCAGTACCACTCTCTCTTCAATCAGCAGCCAGTTAGCTTAGCTTAGCCTGAGGAGTCTATAAAATGCTAACACAATCAACCCACCAGCACCTCTAAGGCTCTTTAGATACAAAGACCTTAAGTCTAAAAATTATAATTTGCTGCTTTACAGGGGGTTAATGCACCATTTCATCCTGAATAATTATTGTTAAAATCTAGTGTCCAGCTGTTTTAGAAAATTACTTGAGCCTTTCAAAAAATGAAATTAGATACTTGTGAGGTGTTTTTAAATATTTATATCATCAGTAGGAACCAGTGAGTTTGAGCAGGGAAATTAGAAAGAAGTTGTTTCATGACACATTGCTTTTGTGCTTTTCCTGAGATTTGTCATCAAGAAGAAAAATATAGAATAAAATGTCCGCCTTACATAGAAAGCACATGTTTAACATCCAGAAATAGTTTTTTCAAATGTAATGGCTGGTGATTATAATCACATGGTCTGAAATGAGAATTCATCACATGAGAAATTGTGTAAAATTTCTAAAAAATGTGATAAATTTTATTTCATCATCACAATTACAAAGAGATTTCTTGTACTTCCTGTCAGGTATGCTTATTTGTGATTTGTGTGCTCACATAATAAAATAAATAATGTCAGTCACCTTGCTGAGTGCACAACAAAGGATTAATCTGATGTTCCTGAGGAGGGACGACAGCAGCTCTGCTGATTACATCTGTAATATCTGACATACAGTGAACTCGTCGCTTTGCTTTCAGGTTGATCTGCATTTAGATAATTTCCCTGGAGATCCAGAGCGCCTAACACTGCATCCGTGCACTGCGGGATGATGGGAGACATTAACATGTTTACAAATAGTGAACATTCAAGTCATTAGACAAGTCAAGATGGCACGTTGAGGGTTGTGATTGGCCAGTGAGCCCAGTCTCATGCCCACCCTGACTGACAGGCACACAGAGAGGGCTGGTAAAAACTTTATTGATTTTCGAACGGTCCACCGACACACTGATGCATCACCCCTCGGGCTTTGTCCCAGTCAAGTCAAGTTAATTTTTATTTGTACAGTGCCAATTCCGAACAGAAGTTATCTCAAGGCACTTTTCAAATAAAGCAGGTCTAGACCTTCTCTTTCTAGTTTTTGGCTGTAAAATAAAAACATAATTATGAAAAATTACAAACAAAAGTCTTCATGTTGACTTACACTGTTCAAAAATCAAGATAATCCAAAGCATGTTTTCTTTTTCATTTAAATTATGATAGTAAGTCAAAGGTTTGACAGTTTCATTATTTTCACTCACCAATACGACTTAAAATGTCAAAACAAATTAGTATCCAATTATATCGACTTCCAATGATTTTTTTTTAATATTATCATTTTTACCATTATTTCTTTTCTCTTTCTTTGCAAAAATGGGTTTCCACAGAAATACAAAAAAAAAGATTAAAGACAAACACCAATATCTCCACACAAGACAAAAGCTGGAAAATAGATGAACAGCAGAAAATGGAAGTGTCCTTTAAGGTCAGCGACAGACGAGACGCTGCCTTCATGTTCAGGGGGATGTACGAGGCCAGAGCTCCAGGATGTTCAGTAAATGTCACGGTCTGACCGAAACCTAAAGTTCACCTCCACCTGCTCTGATAAGAACACGCTGGCCACTGAAATAGGCTCTTCATATCACTGGGACTTTTCCAGCAGATTACCCATAATTACCGGCAGGACAGTCCACTGCCTCCTGACCGGAGTTCGGCTGCTTCCTCCTCTGCAAAGCTTTATCCAGACTAAAGCCGACAGCTCTGCTCTCCACAACATCACAGCCAACATAACTGTCTTCCACAAAAACAAGTCAACTCTGTCGTCTTTGTGTTTCTCTGTCCGCTGCGCAGCTGAAGCTCTAATTACAGAATCCCATTATCAATGAGAGAGATGTTTCTTTTTTCCATTAGAAGCCGCGGCGCCGGCAGCAGATTGATTTTTCCTGATCAGTGCTTCATTAAAGAGGAGAGGCGTCTGCAGATGGAGATCTGACGGCTCGCTGGTTGGGCTCGAACGCACGACGCTGGGAGGAAATGGTACACGAGAGGGCCCTGCTATGAACTGATGGTGTCCCCCTGGAGGCAGCAGAGCTCATTACAGCGTGACCAACCATAGAGCCAAAGATGAAAATGTAAAGTCTGTTGGTGCTAAAGTTCAGAACAAGGTGTCGTGAAGCCGGTTCTTTGAGTGGAGACTTTTCTGTAGTTAAATTATGCATCAAATCAATATGTGGAGCTCATTAAGCTCAGAGCTGTGAATCAGCAGCGTCATTAGCTCATTTAAATCCAGTAGTTTTGTAAAAGTTCAGTTTGTTCCAGCTGTTTCAATTTCAATCAGTAATCAATACCTCTGATTGTCGGCTGCTCAGCTCATTTTCAGGTTATTAACATTAATGAGGCTAGCCTCTTTAATGTTAATGTTGATTTATTTAGTAGCAGCAACTAAAAAATTTAGCGTTTCTGCCTTTTTCCAACAACAGCTGCTCACATAAAGATTTAAGGGGGTTCATCCTGTGAGGAGCTTCACGTAGAAAATGTTATAATTACAGTTTTTAGTTTTTTGTTAAACATTCAAACTCATAAATCTAGTATTTATGACGATTTATAAGTCACATGACTGATTGATGGATTTTGTGCGAAGAAACTGAATCAACCTCAGACACCTGGATTAAAGCAAAACAGTTGGAGAGTAAAAGTCAAAGTAAACTGGAGAAGAGTCGTATATATATATATATATATATATATATATATAAACATTTATATAAACATTTACCGCAGTTGTTTCGTCATTTGAAGTCGAAGCATTTCTAAAGTATTACACACAACTGACTAGGTAGGGTGCCCAATAGGCTTGGGCCGATATTCAATAATATCAAATAATAACACTAATACAAATATTGAAATATTGCAATATTTGATAGAATGAATAACAAAACAAGAATACCGAAATATTACAATATTCGAGGATATGAAACCAAACACGAATAGGTTTTTTTCATTTTTACAGTGAGCTCTGCCGTAAAGTCTGACCCTTATTTCGCTTACTAAAATAACATAAAATACAATAATATAATTACTTTATAACCCCCTAATTATATTGTATATGTTTTGCACGTAGCATAATTCCTTATTAATTTTTTTATGTTCACAAAATAAAAAGTAACATTTGAAGAAAGGCTCATTTTATGATGTTTGCTGCAGATCTTAATTGAGAGAGGCGAGAGACACGTCATCACATCCCAGCGTGATGTCACGCGTCACGTGATTCACCTGCTCAGCAGGTTCTGAGTTTGTCCTGCTGCCTGCGGCGGAGCAGAGGTCGCCGGAAACATTAGGATTAATCTCCTCAGAGACCCTGAACATCTGCAGCAGATTTCACTGAGTCGCGGCTCTGGAAACACTGACCAGCTGACATCACCATGGTTACGCCGCGTCACTAATGGGGCAAGGAAAAGTCACCTGGACGAGAGCGGCGTCTGCTCCGACTTTGTACGAGGCACTTATATAAAATAAGTCATTTGCTGGATAATCTCTTTAACCTTATCACCGAATATTTATTCATCTCCAGGCCGCCGCGCCTCGCCGTGTGATGCCGGCCATGACCGTGCTCGCTCAGCCAAGACTAAGGTGATTACTGGACGGGTGTCAGTGTTGACTGTACGCTGGGAGGATCCAAGCCCACTGCCTGGGACACAAATGGGATTTGTCTGTCATGCAGAACATCAGACGTGACTTTTTCGACCATGGCGGCGAAGAGAGCATTACAAAAATCTGCTTCCACTCACCTAGGAGGCCTAATGGACAGTTTGGGCCGCCAGTGATGCAGCCATTAGCTCAGCCAGCCACTCTGGGACACAAACACAAGCTTAAAGACACTTGACAGCACAGAAAATCAAACGGAAATAACCACAGTCAGCATCTCCCTCCCATGTGGACAGCTCAAGGTGTTCTTACCGAGCAAATACCGGCTGTCAAAATCAACCTGTGCTGATTGCACTAAAAGAAATAAATCTAAAAAGGGAAGCGTCGAATGAGATGTTACACCGACTTTGATATTTTTGATAGAAATGTTGGCAGTTTTTTTTTTTCCCCCCACGAGAGGTTAACAACTTTCTCTTCCCGCAGCTTCCTCCCTGCCGAGGTTATTTAGCAGCCAAACGTCTCCGAGCAGCGGGACTCCTCCGCTCCGTAACACACCGCCACGCAGGTTAACACCAGATAACACATTACAACCAAGTACAACCCCATTACAGCGCACTCCAACACCGCGGGGCGACAGAACAAACTAGTTGTGGCATTTTCCCACATGTCCCCGAGTACGTCGAGGCTTGTAGCACCTATGCTGGGGCCACCTCGAGCTCATGTGGAGAATCTCTATGATCACTACTACTTCTAAATTAAATTATAGGAAGAGGAAGCAGCTTACAGTACAGGGGGAGCTGGTGGAAGACAGACTCCTGTGGTAAATACAAGAATATTTGCATATAAAGCACCAAAAATAAAAGTAAGTGAGTAAAGATGGGACTTCTGTATTTACTGCTGGGTGGATTGATCTATAATAAAAACATCACAATTTATTGTTTCTTTGTGTTAATCTGAATCTGCAAAGTAAATGCTTCAAAGCTGTGCGATACTGAGTAAATGTACTCTATAATGTAGTATTTTCCACTGCTGACAACAGAAAAATGTTCTGTTTGTTTTGGTTGATAAACGCTGTTGTGTTAGACTTAATGTAAATATATAATTTCAGTATATCTACAAATATTACCACTGATTAAATTTTAAAAAAATCAATCTTATCAAATCTTAATCAATAAACTGCTCACTGTAACAGTTCCTGGTGACGTCTTCAAACGTCTTCTTTAAAAACCCAGAGATTCATTTTATTGTGTTCGAGCAGCAAATGTGAGAAACTGGAAACAGAAAATGTAAATAACTTGTTTGATTATTAAAATATTTGCTGATTAATTTTCTGTCACGACGTCTCAGTGACACCTTGAAGGAACTGAAACATTCACCAGGACTCACGGATGAACTGATTACACTTCGGTGACAAAGGGTCAAAGGTCAAAGCCAGTGTGACCTCAGAAAATACTTTTTAGCCATTACTCGGAGACATCAACACTCATGTAAGGAGACGACGCTCGCTCAGAGTGTGTGTGACGCGGAGCGGCGTCACTGCTGGAAAACAACGAGGTGAACCGTCTAATTAAAAGAACGTGTGTTTGTTCTCGAAGCTTGAATTAATGATGGATTTTAAAACTTCTCAGTCTGACTCCTGACACCAAACTTTTTTATTTACGAGCCAGACGATTGTTCCGTCGACGCGCTGAACTCCCGCAGAGATGAAACGTGAAGTTTCCTCACACGCTGCATCTAAAGCTGGATATTATTTTATTCACGCATGAATAAAAGTTGAGAAGAGAAATTGGGAGACAGCTGGTCTGATTATTACTGAGCAGAAGAGGATTCTTGTTTGTCTTTCATTTCATGCCGTCCACCACGGAGCTCACAATCTCTTACTAACTAAAGGAAGCAATTTCATAAAATCTAGGATCAGATATATCTCAGCTTGGCGAGGACATGACGGCAAATCGCCCGGACGACGAATGTTTTACTGGTTTTCATTGTTCATCTGGTGGAATTAAGTTCAGGCTTGTGCCATGTTCAAATGTGGAAAAGTCACATTTCAGCCTCCGTAGACGTACATGTCCAAACGAGCCGTGCACCCGATGACCTCACTGCTGGTTTCAGCACATTTCATTCAAACTTTTCCTCTCGTCACATACTCCTGTTTGTTTTCCACGGGTGTGTGACAGAAAGTAATTTGAGTCCACAACAAAGAAACAATCTGAAGCTCCTGAGGAGGGAGAACGGCAGCTCTGCTGATTGCATCTGTAATATCTCACATTTAATCAAGTCTGCTGCTCAAACAGCCTTTCAGCAACATGACAGCATAACATTATCCACTGTGGCGGGGAGTGTGTCGCGGCCCCTTGTGTTATATGAAAAGAAATGTACGACTGCAAATCTAATTCTCATTATTGCAACATTAAAGTTCAAAAGCACGAGTGGAAGCTGCAGTTTCTACAACAATACGTCTTATTATTGATTATCTTCCATCTATTTTTGTGATTAAGTCACTAATTAGTAAAAGTGGCCCTTGAGAGTCCCAAGGTGACGGCTTCACAGGTCTCGTTTTGTCTGATCAACAGTCCAAAAGCAAAATGAAATCATTTTACAGTGATTTAAAAGAAGCAATCTCTACGCCTCGTGGTCGTATCCCTCCGCCACTCAGACTAGTTTCAGGTTTAATCTCCGTTTATCCCGTCGTATGAAATATTAACCATTTGTGTGAAATCTTGAGTAATGGTAAAACCACCAGAATCAGTTGGTCTTTAGTACCGGTGAAGGTTTGTGGGATTCCTTTGAGTTCTTGAGATATTGCGTTCATGAGGTCAAAATCATGTTTTCTGAAGTCACTCTGACCTTTGACCTTTGGCCACCAGAATATAATCAGCTCATCCTTGAGTTTCAGAGAATGTTTGTGTCAAATTTGAAGAAGTTCCCTCGAGGTGTTACTGAGATATCGTGTCCACGAGAATGTGACGGACAGACAACAACCTGAAAACTAAAATGGCTGCCGCTCTGACGGTCGCAGCGCCGAGGAATAAAAACAGCTTATTCTCAAATCCAGAGAAGCTGGAACCAGGAACTATTTGACTGTTTGATAAACAAACTCTCAGTAGATGGACTAATCGCCTGCAGCTGATGGAAAACAGCAGCTAACATTAACAAGACGCTCGTGAAACAGCAGGTAACGATGCTGGATCTGAATCGTCTGATCAGCTGATTGAACCTTTTTACAGACGGGGCTTAAATATTTTATTACTTTTTCTTTATGGTTTAATTTACAATTTGGCACAGCACAGAAAGAAAGCATGACATCATCACCAGTGCAAAATCAATATTCCAACACAGCCGCTATAAAAAAAATAAATGTTGATTGGAGTTTATGACGGAGCTGCTGATTGTGCTGTTCAGTCTGTATGAACGAGGATGAACTAAACAACAAACAAGTTTTAAACTGGTTCTCGTGTGAAAATTCAAGAGGAAAACGAGTCGTAAGTCACATTCAAGGAGCCGGTAACAACATGTGTCCTAAACCGTTGATCAGTCATCAAACTGTCATTGATCAATTTTTAGTGTCACTTGATCTGTGAACCGACTGATTCATCATCCACTCAGATTAGTTGTTTTTATGCAGATTAACCTGTTTGTAGCCTTTTATACTTGTGTGTTCATTGTATTATTACATTAAGATTTATAGAACTAAGTGTTGTTACGTTTCCTCCACTTTATTTCTCTTTTTTCATTATGTAGAAAAGACTTTTCATCATCTGTAAATGTTTAATTACGTCAGTTCTACAGGTGCTTATTAGCACTTGAGCGACTGGCACTTTTACATCACTGTTGTTAATGATTAATGTTCACAGTCCCATACAGATCAATACATTTCAGCTGTAATCGAAGTACATGAGCAGGGATCAGGACCTCCCACCCAACACAGACGTTCAGACAAGGTGTTGAACCTGCAACCTGTACGCATGTGATGGAAGGAGTGCACAGAGCCTTCAAGTACAAATACCACAATGTACAGATCTGACGCTTTATCAATAAAATGTCAGAAAATAAATAAAATTTCCCACAACCTAACATCTCTTCATATATGCAGCTTTGTCTGACCAACAGTCACAAACACAAAGATAATTATTTTCTTTCATGTCTGACTAAGAAATGATCAGATTCTCAGATCTGAAGCAGCAACTGTTACATAACTGTTTAAAACATGACTGCGTTTGATTATCAGGACAGGTATCAATACATTCTCAATCGATCAGCTATTCAATTAGTGCTTTCTGCTGAAGTATAAAGAAAACCTGCCGAACGAGAACCTCATATCTGTTCTAAGGTTCTTGAGTAAATGGACTTAGTTACTTTCCACCATTGACTGTTCACAGCAATAGCAACAACTTTCTTCACAGGCTGACAACAGGCTGACAACAGGCTGACAACAGACCCACATCCAGCAGCAGTCAGTCAGAAACACGCCAACATCTCCTCACTTCCACCTTAACAACTATTTCTCCTCTGACAGTCTCAGTTTCCATCTTCACTCTGTTTTAAACCCTGGCTCTGTCCCGCTGTTTGACCTGTCCATGCTAACAGTTAGCCGCAGCGGCTAACCGCAGGAGGAACTTTTCAGACAGCGTCGCGGTCAGAACGAGGCTCCGGAAACAGCGACTCGGTCAAACACACCGGAGAGGAGCCGGAAGTCTCCGTTCTGCCGTTAAAACTCACAACTTTACCGGCGACACTGAAGCTAATGCTACAGAAGCTAAACACACCTACCGGCAACGTGAGCTCCGTCTTCCTGTTGTTGTCTTACGTCACGCGTCGCCCCCGGGTCCTAAAGCCTGCCGGCTTGTCTCAGCCTGAGCAGCACCCGGGTTTAAAAAGTCTTTTTCGCTTAATACAAGTTTTAATGCAATTTTATTTTATAATTTGTTAATGTCATGAAGAAAAAGTTAACTTAAATAAAACCCAAGTTTTATTTTTAATACACACACACACAGGATGATGTGTTTACTGTACACACACGTAAACATGCACATACTGTACATTACTTACAGAAGCATTATGCATTCACTTGAGAAAAAAAAATCTTCTTTTTTAAATTAATTAATTATTTAAAAGTCAGTATTTTTTAAGAGAAAAGTTTTCTTAAAAAAATATTTAAAGAAATAAATTAAACAAACTCCTGGTCTGTGTGTGAAACACATCATTTATTAATGAGTTACTATTATTTTTTACTATTATTATCACTATATTACTATTAACTGGTAATTCATTAATAAATGCTGATGTATTTACACTTTACAATAAGGCTCCTTTTACCAGTTGTAAATGATAGTAACTCATTAGTAAGATTAATGAGTAGTAAGCATTAACTTCATCTTGCCAAATAGTGAGCCTGAATCAATGTATGAAAACTATGTCATAACTCACTAGATTTATAAAGTGTTGACAACTAAATGATTAAGCTAATTATAAACCATTTATAAATCCTTTATACGGGTAGTCTTATTGCAAAGCGGGACCAGAAAAGTAAAATAAAATAACATCAGACTGGTAAGAACTTACCTGTTGTGACTCCTTCCTGCCCAGAGGTCTCTGTGAAGCTTGTTTTATTAAAGCAAAGAGTTTATTATTCAGCAGAATAACACAATGTGTCTCTGGAGGAGAACTCATCATGTTTTATTAAAAGAGGAGAGAAGTTGTGTCAGATGGAAACTGATGGACAGCTGAACTCGCTGCGGTTAAGATCAAATACAGTGACAGTACAAACACTGAGAGGAGCACTGGTGGAATTAGAGATGAAGGGAAAGAGCAGTTTGAAATGGGAACTCAGAACCAATCCCAGTTTTAAAAGGAGGCGTTTCTCTTTAATGATAAGGAGTCTGGACTCTCCTTCAGGGCTTAATTAAAAGTGGAATGTAGAAACCATTATCAGACCAGCAGCCCCCCGGTCCTCACACCAGCGTTTCCAGTGTTTGCTGAGGAGCCACAAATGAGAGGTTATACAGTTTTACTGATGAGGACCAGTTACAGGACACGTTCTAGTTGAAAAACTCAGTGTTCAGACTGTAATTCTATTAAAATGTGTTTGTCTGGTACCTTTCAGAGTGGAGCTACAAAGAGATTTATATCTGCAGAACAAAGCTGTGGTGGAATAAAGAAACATGGGAAAAAGAATAAAATAGAAAACTCTAGAAATCATAGAATAATCATGTTTTTATGGGTAAAACTGTGAAACTGTGGAAGACCAAATTAAAAAAAAAAAACTACTCATGGTGTAAGTTATCATTTTTTGAATTAAAAAAAGAGTAAATTTCCTTTATGTGAAGCTTTGGTGGAATTTGCGCCGTGAATGAATTCTGAGGCAATTTGGGGTTTGTGGTCATTTTGTGTCTGTTTGTATTTGTTTTGCATATTTTTGTGTGTTGTTTTGTGTGTCTTTGTGGTCACTGCGTCTGTTTTGTGTCTGTTTGTCCTTGTTTTGTGGCTGTTTGTATTTGTTTTGTATCTTGTATTTGTTTTTGGCTATTTTTATTTGCTTGTGGCTGTTTGTCTTTGTTTTGTGGCTGTTTGTCTTTCTTTGTGTCTGTTTTGTATTTGTTTTGTGGCTGTTTTTGTGTCTTTGAGGTCACTGCGTCTGTTTGTATTTGTTTTGTGGCTGTTTGTCTTTCTTTGTGTCTGTTTCGTATTTGTTTTGTGGCTGTTTGTCTTTCTTTGTGTCTGTTTTGTATTTGTTTTGTGGCTGTTTGTCTTTCTTTGTGTCTGTTTTGTATTTGTTTTGTGGCTGTTTTTGTGTCTTTGTGGTCACTCTGTGTCACTGAAGCCATTTTATGTTTTTTGTCTGAAAATCTGAAGATGAACCCCAGTTGGCCCATAATGCACCATGATTCATGTGATGGACTGTCACTGGGCACAAGGAGGGAACATCAGGAGGATCGTCCATATCTCAACAACCACTGATCCTATAGTCCCCATATTCACTATAGGATCATCCTCATTTAAAATAATTAGTCTGTGAGGTGCAATCAACACTGCAACATTATTATTATTATTGTTGTTGTTTATTGTCTATGTCTCTGCAGCCAATTTACACTGTTTTACAGCTGCAGTGTGTGTGTGTGTGTGTGTGTGTGTGTGTGTGTGTGTGAACTGGTACGTGTATCTTTGTGAGGACCATGTTGACCTTTAGACCCTGGGAGTGACAACATTTCGACTGGTTCTCACTTTAGGACACAACTTCAAATGGCTGAGATAAGTGGCTGTATGAACGTATTGTATGTCAGTGAGGGTCCTCACAAAGATACGAGTGCAAATGTGTGTGTGAGTGTGAGTGTCCACATCACCATCACTGTGCAGGCGATGGACAGAGAGAGAGAGAGCAGAGGAGTAAGAGCCCTCTTGGCTATTGGCTGACATTGACCCATGTGGGCGACTCTGCCCACATAATGACATCGTTTGAGGTTCCCCAGCTCTAAACAGGAGGAACACTGTACGTGCTGAGCAGATGGTTGCTATGCAACAATTCGTCGCCGGCAGCATCCAGGTTGGACCTGAGCGGAGAGCAGCAGTCAGGCGGAGGCGGAGGTTTGAATCTTGTGTTTTGAAAAGCTGCAGGTTCATCGGTGTGTCTGTAGTTTCCTGGGAGGTGAGCTGTCACTAGACGTGATTATCTGAAGGCTTAAAGGAGGGAACTGGGCCACCGCAGCAGCAACGTGAAGTTCACTGTAAATACAGTGAATGATTATGCAAATAAATCAAATAGACTTTCATTTGAAGTGTGTGACTGATGGAAACACACATGAGCAAGAAAAGTCTGTCTGATACTGACATGCCATATGTACATAGACATACTGCCTCCTGTCCTTGTTGGCCATTTATAGAGAGACTGCACTGTAAGAATCAGAGGATAAATCCACAGTCCTCATTCTGTGGAAAAATAACTTCTGAAGTGAACATGATGCTCCAGCAGTCTGTGACAAATCAAATCTCTCTAAGTTACAGTCTTTTTAGTATAATATTCCTCTCAGTGTTTCTTGCTGGATGCATCATAGTCCGGTGGTCTTCATTATTCCTTCATGGGAGCTGCACAGGCAGGACACAGACGACAGGAAATCTGCTTTTACCATAAAACCTCCAAAAGCTGCAGTGTGTTTGGTTACATGCACAAAGGGAGGATGAATTAAAAAACAATCTGTCCATTTTTCTTGACATTTCTTCTGCTCATATCCTCCAGTTTTCTTCCCTCCTGCTGACCACCTGCTGTCTGGCTGCTCGGCCCCTCGGTGGCTGCTTTGTTTTGATTTTCAGATGTCGCTCCGGCTCTTCATTTTCCTCCCTGACACTCGGCCTTGTTTCCCTCCATCTGGTCAGCAACTTCGTTTGATTAGGCATCAGTCGGTTTTTTATTGTTTGTGCACTACGTGTTAACCAACACGAGACCCTGCTGCTGCCAGACCAATAACACCACCTCAGGAGTGAGCAGCGCTGCCACATCCTCCACTTTAATTCAGTTTAGGAATTTAATGAATGCCCAAATATACATGAAGCTGTTTGAACACTCACAGTTGAGTGCACTCTACACTGTATGTCATTTGTTTTATCACCTCAGATGATCCTGCCGCAGCCCTCTATGTATTTACTAAATCTGGCAGCTCTGCAGTAACTTGTGTTTGAGTGTAGCTGTGAGTATTTTAGGAATTATATGAATTGGCTTCTTTATCATATAATTATTTGCAGCCATCTGAGCTGCCAATTAAAACTGGGCGAGCTGCTCAATGAGCAACACTTTGTTAGTTGCATAAAGGTTTGTTGCCAAGACAATTAAACAATATATACCATAATACAACAAAGAAACTCAGAATGAACTTCTGCGGGTTTTGTCCTTCATGTTTTATGCTGCAGTCTGTCTTTGTAGGTAAATAAATGTAGTTTACTTTCCACCACTGCTGATACAATTACTGAGCCTTCAGCACACATGCATTTTAACATTGTTCAATTACCCAAACAGGTGAAACTCCTGAATTCCTGAGTGAAAACAAAGAGGGAGTCTGTTGTAGAAGCAAATATCAAAAAGGTAACAGACAAACTAAACCACCACGGACACACAGAGACTATTAACATGAAACAATAAACTTTATATTGATGTCAAAATGTTTCTCTACAACTAATCCTCCATCGTCTCACTGCTCATGACTGAGCTCCAGAGTTTATAACATTAAATCATATATGACGTTTTATATTGGTGATGAAAGGACAAGCTAACACTGGAAATGAAAGGAAGTGCTATCAGCTAGCTAACATTGGTTAGCTAAACTGTAACTTAAGGCTAAAGTCAGAAATTAGCTAACAAGCTAGTTACCCCGCAGCCTCCATCTCTGCTGTGGGCTCCAGGATACATTAGCTGCTACTAGCATAACACACTCATATCTCTAAGTCAAACTGTCTGTTGATGAGTTGTATTGTGGGTAATGTAGGCAGCAGGTTTTGACAAGGAAGAAGAATAAAACTGGGTCTGCTGCATCGTTTTTTCAAATAAAAACTTAAAGTTGAATTTTATTTTTAACACAAAGCCGACGTTTCAAGGCCGTTTACCTGCCACTCTTCCAACTTGCATTATGGGAAACGTAGGATCCAGTCTTTTTGAGCCGTTAGGACCTAAAGGTCAGAACATCTTTGCTTTTCCTGCATCATAACTGGAGATAGATTCCCAAACATGCTGCTGTTTGATTTGGAAAGCACATGCAGAAGGTCCTGTAACACATAATGTGTTCATGTGGGATGATGTTGGAGCTACTGTGTGCAGGAAAAAAAAAGAAACCCATACATTTCTCTGGCTGTTCGAAGGTGAAAATTGATGTGGCTCATGTGGGAGTTGTGGTCTACATCAGAAATCCACATCATATCCCGGCTGCGTGTGTCTGCGGCTGCCTTCCCTCTCCTCTCTCCAGGGTTTAATTAGAGCCGCTGAGCTCCGTGTGAATAATGCAGCACCTGAACACACCTGAGCAGGCTGCTGGAGCAGAACGAACAACCGCAGGGAGGGAGAGAGAGCACCGCCTCCACAGGGAGAGGGAGAGAGAGGAGTCGGGGGTGAGTGGGTTTGAAGGAACAACGTCACGGTTTTCACATCATTTTAACCAGCACAATAACAGTGAACCACTAAATACATGTTTGATAAATATGTAAAACACTCTCACTTTTATTGTGAAGCAATTTTTTAAAAAGATTGTTTCTTCTGTTTTCTTTTATCACTACCATTACTAGTATCAGTATTACGGTCCTAAACAGTAGTGCTTGTGCTCGACTGCTGTTTTAGTGTGTCTCTTATTTTCCTTTATTTGCTTCATGATTTATTTTTCTTTCTGCAGTGACAGAAGAAGAATCCAGAAATTTTATTAAAGTAAAAGAAGTAGTGTCTAAATATAAAAATACTTATTACAAAGAAAAGACCAGGATTAAGAAAAAACTTTACTTCAGTAAAGGTACATAAAGTACTCGTCACGCAGAAGATGCATATTAATATCAATATTGTTATTTAAAGTTGTTGCTTGTGGAATTTTAGCTCATTTTAACTTAACGTTTAAAATATTTATATGCAAAATAGTAACTATAGCTTCCAATGTTGTGAATGTGTTGAAGTAAAAGTATTTGCCTCTGAAGTATAGTAGAGTAAAATCTTCAAAATGGAAGTACTCAAGTAAAGTATAAGTACTTTGAAAGTATTTTAAAAGTATTTTTTAGTTTCTCTTATTCAAGGCGAGCTTGTTGGATGTTGAGTTGTGTATTGAATTGTGAAGTGGAAACGACCTCCTCTGGAATGAGAGCTGTTGAACGCCTCTGTTGCCATGTCATCAGCATCCCAGGTATCTCTTCTCACATCAGCGTTCCAGAGGAGGTTGTTTCCATTGTGGAGAGCTTCACACTTCTCCTGTACGATCACATCAGCAGCCAGCTCATCATCGATCCGGCTCGTCTCGAGTTGTTCACAAAGAGAAGAGGGAGGAATGAAGCAAATCCTCCCCCCCAACGGAGGATGCACTGGTGCAGCACCTCAAAGGAGCAGCGTCGCAGGGAGGACGCTGTTGGGCACGAGCACCTGAGGAGGAATCAAATATTACATCTGCAACACACTGCTGCTGGATGCACCCAAGATACTGGAGACCACTGGGGTCAACTCTTCCAGAGGAAAGCCAGTCCGTCCGTAAACTCTTGTGAAGAAAAGACAACAACAACAATCAACACATTTCTTGAAATTATTCCTCTTCACAGCCACTGTAAGGTCAGGGTTATTGAACAAGAGGATTAATTACGTTTTTAAAACTTCTACCACACACACACACACACACACACACACACACACACACACACAGTAGTTCTGATGCTACTTTTAGTTGGTAGCAGTACTACCATAATTGTATTTAATGTGTATTAATTATTCAAATAAACATAATTCTTGTATTATTTTCATCATTGTAAAACAGTACTACCATCCTGTCTGAAATGTATGAAGACGAAAGGGAAACAGGTGCAGAGGAAATGAGTCAGGCTGACTGCAGCAGGATGAAGACCGAGCTGTCTGCGCCACCTACTGGTCTTTTTCTGGAACACACATGATACACAGAGAATTAATTCTTTAATTAAGACTGGATTACCAGCTGTGCCGAGAGGGCAAATACCCAGGGGCAACCAGACCCCCCAAATACCTCCGATTCACTGTGATTTTGTCTTTACTTTTTCCTAATATTTTTTAAATTATATTACTGAAGTGTGAGATGATAATACAGTTAATGAGGTCAAACAGGAAGTAGAATATTTAATAAATATAGATCTATGTAAAATAAGAAACTTCAGGTCAGTCATCATGTGAGCATCTGGAGGTGATTTATATTCCACACTAATGTACATATAAAAGATTTTCATCTACTCATCTTTATCTCTTCTTTTGTGATCAGTATTGATTTTATACATAGAAATCAATCACAAATCAATATTCATTCTGGCTGTATTATCAGTAAAAAATAATAATAGTTTAATAATATTTTGCAGGGGACATTCTGTGCATATCATAAACGTTGAATTAAAAACAATAAAAAAAATTCAAAAGTAATTATTAAGCACTGGTCTTCAACATGTAGTTTTGAAGCATTGGTTTCAAACACGTGAATGCACCATGGTGTATTTTGCGTTTACGAGGAGACCGTGAAAGCGGCGCACGAATTTTGCGTCTTCTGATTGGTCCGTTAGCCGCTGTTTTGACCACGTGACAGCGAAGATGGCCGCCAGCGACGGGAGTAAAGATGGTACGTGGAAGTTTTAAAGGTGTCAGTGGATTGAACGGAGCTGTTTTGCAGCGGGAGCGGGTTGTTTACCTGTCACTGAAATATTACCGTTACACTCTACCGTAACCGACCGGAAACAGCTCGTCACTTTGCGATGAAACCAACTTGCTAGCAGTTAGCCGCCTAGCAGGCTAAAGGCAGCTGCTGGCGTGTACTACACGTTAACCTTTTCGTTGCTCGTTAATTAATTTAACTACCACTTTATTCTGAAAATACTATATATAAAAATCAACACCCACCTGTTACAACCTGTGTTTCCGTTATTTAATGAAGGTAACGTCCGTTTCTCCATCTGTTGAACGTTAGCCATCGTTATTCAATATTCAAAACCTTTATTGACATTGTACAAGTTACAGAAACAACGAACTCAAATGCGCTACATCACAGAAACAAACACATAAACATCTGTATATAAAAGACAGTTGATAACAGGTTATTAGTCATCAATAAACAAAACAAAACAATGTAAACACAAGATCGCTTTAGTTGCTGCTTTCAATCATAGAACATGATCTTCTTCATTAGAGTTTATTTGCTGAGGAATTGTGTTTTTGCTTTAACCAATATCAGATAATACTTTTTTCAATGAATCAATCAAACTTTATTTACATACCTTTTCATAGAAGTTAGTGGAATTCAAAGATCTTTACAGATAATAAGACGGTCCAAGTGTAAATGGTAAAGCAATACACACAAATCAGGCAACAATTAATTACTATTTTCATTATTAATTAATATGCTATTTGTTTTTTATCGTTGTCATCAGAAAACATAAAAAAGAAGGGTCATTATCATTTCCCAGAGCACAAGGTGACGTCTTCAAACTTTCTTGTTTTGTCCAAAACCCCAAAATATTCACTTTAACGTGAGACAGAACTTTGAACCATTAAATTACTGACATTTTTGTATAAAAAAATAATTTTCCTTTGATCGACTAATGGATTGACAAATCGTTGCAGCTCTACACATGATAATACCAAAATGTTGTAAAATGAGTAATACAACAAATAAAGAAAGATAAAAAATGAATAAACTATGACAAAGAACAAACAGTTTCAGTTTTAACTGTGTAACTGAAAACACCTCGTCTTTTAAGAAAATGAGGTTTCTGTGACAAAATTTGGTCTGTACCAAAACGTATTGAGGTCAAATATGAAGCATTAAAAGAGACAATAAATCTACTGGAAAAATTCATTGATTGGTTTTTATAGATAAATAACTTCTTCACAAAAACATTTTTAAACTCCTAAGAAAATGTCACCTCAGACAAAATGAATTCGTCAGATTTGTTTGGTACCTGACGAAGTAACCGGTGCACAGATACTGTTGATGATCATTGATTAGCGCACACTGGGTCGGAGTGGTGCGTTAGCTGACCTGGAGTCGTCGTCCTCCCTCAGGTCAGGACAGTATCCTGGAGCCGCTGTGTTTTCCGGAGCAGCCGGCCGACGGCTGCAGTGTTCCCAGTCTGCAGCATCCCAGTGCCGAGCCGCTGGTGTGTCTCTTCTGCTCCGAGTCCGTCCCCCTCCTGCAGAAAGACGTCCTCCTCAAACACCTGCTGCTGGAGCACAAGATGGTCATCGCCGACGTCAAACTGATCGCAGACCTCCCGAAGTATGAACCCTGCTCTCGGTCTGCAGCTGTTCTGCTATTTACTGCACATACATGTGTATTCTCCACATCGTGTAACTGTTTCCACAGACTCAGTGAGAGTAAACTGTTTCTTTTAAGCGTCTGTCCTTCACCATGCTGACGCTGACCTGCTGCTCTTGTGTGCACCTGTTCTCCATCAGGTACATGTTGTACTGGAAAGGCAGATTCCTGGAGCAGCCGGTCACAGATTTCTGCAGCGTGATCAAAACTAACTCCACCGGCCCGATCGGTGAGTCTCTGTCTGAAAAAAAGAACATACGTAAACAATTGATTTTACAGAAATCATGATTCATCTGTTTTTGAAATCTCATTCATTTTTGTGAGCATCATATTATCACAGCTGATAATAAACCCTATCTTGTAGTGAACAGTGATTCTCCTTGAAGTTAAGACCTGTCACAGAACTAAGAAACTCACTTTTTACCATCTGAAAGTTGAGAAGCATTTCCTGCATCTTTTATCTGTATGATGTGAATTCAACAGTTGCTTGAAATTCTCATTTTACATACATCTGCTCAGGCTAAAGGAAATCTTGTCTTCAGAAACCTCTCCGATAACAATGTGTTCTTGCAGAGAAACAAGAGGACTACTTCCTGCTGTGTGACGTCCTCCCTGAGGACCGAGTCCTCCGAGAGAAGCTGCAGCAGAAACGACTGGTGAGTCCAGATCCTGCATCAGACTCCATTTCTGTCTGTTTCCTGTCCTGAGTCAAAAACTAAAATACTCCCTGCACCCACAAAAAGAATGAACTAGGTTTTCTTAACTGAATATAAAGGAACCCCTCTGGTGACATGGAAGCTCTTGTTTGTCACACAGGAGGAGGTGTTGTTCTTCTTCTGTGGTGTTTCTCTAACGGCTCTGGTCTTCCACAGGAGGAGGTTCTGGAGCAGCAGCAGAAGGAGAGAGACGACAGCAGCTTCCATCGTCTGTGCATGTTCTGCAGTGAGGAGTTCAGTGGAAACAGGTAAATCACCTGTCACGTGTTCACGTCAGCTGGTTCGACTTGAATTAAACTTCCTGAAAACCTGTCAGAATTCCATGAATCTTTAACAACGAATATATAGTTTCACTTTATGATAAAACTCACGTCGTGTCTCAGGTCGTCGCTGCTGAACCACATGGCCAGAGAACACTCCTTCAGCATCGGCCTGCCCGACAACATCGTCTACTGCAACGACTTCCTGGACGCTCTGCAGAGCAAACTGGACAAGTGAGAACAGACACTGATCATCAAGTTAAAACTAAAGTCATGCACAAAAGTTCATTTTAGTTCAAGTTTCCTGAAAACTGGTGGATTATATTCAAGCTGAGGAGTTTCAGTTGTGATGACAGCGCAGACTCTTGATTAATGGTGCGGTTCGTTAAATATCAGAAATAATTTCCCACAGCTCAAAGTGACGCCTTCAAATGTCTTGTTTTATTCAACCAACAGAAAATATTCAGTTTGATCATGAACAACAAAGAAATTCATCAAATCCTCACGTTGGAGAAGCTGGAACAATTATATCATCCAAAAAGCTGCAGATGAAGTTTCTGCTGATTGACGTGTCGGTTAATTAACTAATGATTCCAGCTGTAGTTTCCAGTATGTCTGTTTAATATAATTGTTCTTTCTTGTGATTTGTAGTTGAGGTTGGATTTAATCACATTTGCTTATTTTTATTAATTTCCTGTCAGTCTTCAGTGTTTGTACTGTGAGAAGACGTTTCGAGATAAAACCACGCTGAAGGATCACATGAGGAAGAAAGCTCACCGCCGCATCAACGCCAACAACCACGCATACGACCGCTTCTACGTCATCAACTACCTGGTGAAAAACAAACTTCATACACTTTGACTTCTGAGATGTTTGAAGGAAGGATGCGAGTTGTTATTTTTTAAAGAGACGCTCTAAAAAGTTTTATCGTGTGAAACATTTTCTCTCCGTGTGTCTGATCTTCAATCGTCCGTCTCCCGTCAGGAGCTGGGGAAAACCTGGGAGGAGGTGCAGAGTGAAGACGACCGAGAGCTGGTGGACGACGAGGACGAGTGAGTATCTCCAGCAGGAGGCGCACGGGTCAGAACCCACTTCCTGTCTGTGGAAGATTAGACCGTGTGATCTAATTCTCTGTCTCTGTGTGGTCCACAGTGATTGGTCGGACTGGCAGGCTCATCCAGTGTCAGCGGTGTGTTTGTTCTGCGATCATCAGTCGGAGACGATGGAGCAGATCTACACACACATGAAGGTTCAACAAGCAAACTGTGAATTTACAGGAATTAAAACTGATTCTATGATTGTCTGAAAAGGCTGCATCATGAGGCGTTCACTCGAGGTGAATAAACTTTGACCTGTTGGTGGTGCTGGATGAAAAAGTCAGGATTCATCCTGAAGCTTCCACCATCACAGATCTGAGTCTGAGAGGAACCGAGATTTGGTAACAGGACGTTAACTGTTGCGTCAGCTTTGGTTCAGACTCAAAGATCTCAACAACTCTTAAACGATTGTGATGAAATGTGGTTCAGACGTTCATGTTCACCTGAGGACGAACTGTAATGATCCTGTTTCCTCCAGCGCCGCCATCAGGTCACATTTTACTGTTACGACCAGACACCTGCACCGTCCCATCAGCCTCGGCTCTACTTTGTGTCTACCGCTAATTAGCAAATGTTAGCATGCTAAACTAGGATAGTGAACATGGTAAACATTATACGTGCTTAGCATCTGCATGTTAGCATGCTGATATTAGCAGCCCTGCTAGCATGGCTGTAGCTTTGTTTACTTCACGAGTGGTAAGAACGTACAGATGACAGTTTGTGGTCCCGGGTGTGACGAGGGAAACGTGCAGATGTTGAAGATGAGGAACTTTTTCTTGTCATTTTTTACATCTTTGCGTGTCTTGTGTTTTCAGGAAGCCCATGGCTTTGATCTCCACATGCTGAGGACAGAACTCAGTAAGTAAAACACACGACAAAACAAACTAGTTTCTAAAAGCTGCATCATCATCGATATCATCTTCACCATCAGTGAAGCCCTGAAAACAAAGACGTATAGATTTAGTTTTGTCCTAAAAGAGAAACTGGACACAGGAAGGTTCAGTAGTCCTGGTTTTAATCTGGATAGAGACGTGCAGATTAAACCGCCGACTGTTGAGAGTTTGAATGCGACTAAATGCTCATATAAACTCACAACCCTCTGTGGTGCGTCCCTCCTCAGACCTCAGGTTCTACCAGCAGGTCAAACTGGTGAACTTCATCCGGCGGCAGATCCACCAGAGCCGCTGCTACGGCTGCCAGGAGAAGTTCGACTCCAGAGCCGCCGTCCTGCGACACATCATGGCTGAAGGTCACGTGATGAAGCTGCCGGACGTGTCCACCTGGGACCAGCCGCAGTGAGTCCAACAGACAAGTAGTTCCCGAAACTCAGAACACGATTATCTCTGTAACACAATCTGTCGAGCAGAGAAACGCAGCGATTCCTGTAAATGAAGGGAGAGAAAACCTCTGACCTCTGTCTCTCCTCAGGTATTACTTCCCCACGTACGAGAACGACGCCCTCCTGTGCACGCTGTCCGACAGCGACGAAGACGAGAGCGACAGGACGAATCGCGGCGAGGACGTCCCTGTGATCGCAGAGGACATCTCCAACCTCAGAGCCCTGAAGCAGAGCAGCGTCCTCAACCAGCTGCTGAAGAGCAGAAGCTCCTGCAGCTAGGACCAGGGACGGTTGGACAGGTCTTCCTGTCCTCAGACTCGCTGTCCTCCGTGCAGCCGCCTGTGAAACGCATGGACTGCAGATCTTTCTGCAGACGACGAATAACACGACGCAGCCCCAACATGCACTTTAAAGCCGTCGGAGGCTTTTTCAGAGGCACAGACTCAGCTGCAGCTCCACTTTGACTTGCTACAAAATTCCATTCAAACAATAAAAGAGGGATCTAAAGATATGAATATGAAGTTTATTATGTAAAATAAAAATCATCATACTGAATGAAAGCACTTGTTTCTTTCTTTATGAAGTCACGCAGTTAAAACCCTGAGCTGTGACACGTCACACGGACGACGCTGAGGTTCAGGAACTAACAGCATCGTCTAACTATTAAATATTATGCTCGAGCTTCAGTTGGTCGTCTGCTTGGCGGTCTTGTTCTTCGCCAGGACGATGTTCTGCGTCGCTCTGCCGAGTGAAACCTGACGGATGGTGGAACCGAACTGCAGCGTGCTCAGCGTCTCCACCGCGTCCTTCACGTCCGGACTCACGTTCACGAACACACAGCACTGCAGAGGAAACGCACGGAAACACATCGTTACCTGCGGTAACACAGTGACACCGGGTGGTGTCAGAGACCTGGTGAGGTGTGGGTGTCAGACTTTACCTTGGCGTCTCCGCTCAGGCAGGGCTGCAGCAGGTGGGTGAGTTTAGAGTTCCTGAACGGGATGTGGAGGGCGTTACACTTCAGAGCGCTGAACACCTGAAGAAGAAACAACAGACACCTTTAACCTGGCGACACTGTTTAAAGTTGTTCGGACAGACGAATACCCTGAGAGAACCTTTCATCAGGTGTGTAAGGACTGAACCAGGTGAGTCCTCGGCGTGTCGTGTACCTGTCCCAGCGCCGTCAGTGATTTATTGATGGCCGCCGCCTCCACCAGCCTCTGACCCTCGGCTTCGGTCTTGGAGATCCGCTCAGATCCGGCGAGGTCGCACAACGTGAGCGTCCCGCGAGACGTCAGTCCCGACACCTCGTCTGAACCCTCCACCTCCAGCGCCACCACCAGGTGAGACCGAGAACTGAGGAGGAGGAGGGGGAGGAACCACAGGTGTGAATGTGTTAAATAAAGAGAAGAGTGACTCGTGTGTGAGCAGCGACACTAAATGCTGAGAATCTAAGAAACCTCTGTATGTTCATCTTGGTCGAGGCGATCTTCCTGTTCTTCTCTCCCGTCTCCATGACGTTGAGGATGTCAGCCTCGGTCTGGACCTGGATCCGGGTCAGTCCTGGGACCGCCACCGACTTCCCCTGGACTCGGATGTCCAGAGCAGCGGCGCCGGGGCTTTTGGTCAGAAGGTCGTTCAGAGTGTCGTTATAAATCTCCAACATGGAAATCTGAAAAGAGTGGAAGTCAGCTGTGAGTCAGATGTGAGTCAGCTGTGAATCAGGTGTGAGTCAGGTGTGAGTCAGCTGTGAGTCAGCTGTGAGTCAGCTGTGAGTCAGGTGTGAATCAGCTGTGAGTCAGCTGTGAGTCAGGTGTGAATCAGCTGTGAGTCAGGTGTGAATCAGCTGTGAATCAGCTGTGAGTCAGGTGTGAATCAGATGTGAATCAGCTGTGAATCAGCTGTGAGTCAGCTGTGAGTCAGATGTGAATCAGCTGTGAATCAGCTGTGAGTCAGGTGTGAGTCAGGTGTGAATCAGCTGTGAGTCAGGTGTGAATCAGCTGTGAATCAGCTGTGAGTCAGGTGTGAGTCAGGTGTGAATCAGCTGTGAGTCAGGTGTGAGTCAGGTGTGAATCAGCTGTGAGTCAGGTGTGAATCAGCTGTGAGTCAGGTGTGAATCAGCTGTGAGTCAGGTGTGAGTCAGCTGTGAATCAGCTGTGAGTCAGGTGTGAGTCAGGTGTGAATCAGCTGTGAGTCAGGTGTGAATCAGCTGTGAGTCAGGTGTGAATAAGCTGTGAGTCAGGTGTGAGTCAGCTGTGAATCAGCTGTGAGTCAGCTGTGAGTCAGGTGTGAGTCAGGTGTGAATCAGCTGTGAGTCAGATGTGAATCAGCTGTGAGTCAGGTGTGAATCAGCTGTGAGTCAGGTGTGAATAAGCTGTGAGTCAGGTGTGAATCAGCTGTGAGTCAGGTGTGAATAAGCTGTGAGTCAGGTGTGAGTCAGCTGTGAATCAGCTGTGAGTCAGGTGTGAGTCAGGTGTGAATCAGCTGTGAGTCAGATGTGAATCAGCTGTGAGTCAGATGTGAATCAGCTGTGAGTCAGCTGTGAGTCAGCTGTGAGTCAGCTGTGAGTCAGGTGTGAGTCAGGTGTGAATCAGCTGTGAGTCAGGTGTGAATCAGCTGTGAGTCAGGTGTGAATCAGCTGTGAGTCAGGTGTGAATCAGCTGTGAGTCAGATGTGAATCAGCTGTGAGTCAGGTGTGAGTCAGGTGTGAGTCAGGTGTGAGTCAGCTGTGAGTCAGCTGTGAGTCAGGTGTGAGTCAGGTGTGAGTCAGCTGTGAGTCAGATGTGAATCAGCTGTGAGTCAGATGTGAATCAGCTGTGACGACAGCAGGTCAGATATGATTTTTTAAACTTCAGGTCTTGTTTAAATACTGTGAAATCTTTTACTGATCTAAAATGTATTCAACCACAATGAATGGAAATAAAGTGAACAGCAGTTAAACATCTGGTTTTCCACTGTCGTACCTTCAGAGTGTAGGAGACCTTCTCTTTCTCTGCACAGATACGAAGCAGCTCTCGTATAGACCTGAGAGAGACACACACACACACACACGCACGCACACACACACACACACACACACACACGCACACACACACACACAACACACACACACACACTCTGTGAGCAGGCCTGAGGGAACAGGAGACGATGATGAGCAGATCTCCGTCTCCTCTCTGACAGGAAACCCGACCTCGCTGTGTAAACCTGATGCTTCACCTCGTCACGTATTGATGAGCCGTTGTCAGGTGACACGTTGCATAACGAGGCGCAATTAGTCTCGTTTGGCCCCTGACAGCGAATCATGTCGCAGCGAGAGAACAGCTGCAGATGTGTTGAAGAGTCACACCTTAAATATTTAACTCGTCGTATTGAGGAAGCACAGAAACCCTCTGCAGCTCTAACAGATCAGCAGGTACTCGAACTGTGGGATGTGTGTGTGGGTGGCTTTCAACCACATTTCATGATCTTCTTCCCTGATAAATTCCATGATAAAAACTGCAGTTTGGTTCTTTATTTTTACATAGTTAAGCAGCCCCTGTCGGATCCTTCCTGACCTGATGTTGACTCCTGGGTTCTCCTTGCTCCCCATCATGGTGTAGGTCTTCCCTGAGCCGGTCTGTCCGTAGGCCAGTATACAGACGTTGTACCCGTCCACACAGGAAGTGATCACCGGCAGAGTTCCTGCAAACACGTCCTCCTGCAGAGAAGAAGAAGAGGAAGCAGCTGTGAATCTGTTGGTTAGAAAGAAAAATGATTTTCATATTTGCGGTGCTTTACTTGATCCCTGTGAGACTCTACTCTTTAAAGATTAAATCAAAGATTATGAAACATGATGTCATTTTATTAAAGAGCTGTTGAACAAACCAGTCTGTTAGAGGGCCGCTGCTCTCTGAAGGCCCAGAGCTCGTTAAGCTCTGCAGCTCATTAAGGCCAACAACTGGCCCTCCCTACAGGCGAATTAGCAGCATTGTTGTGTTATTAACAGTGTGCAGGGTCAGATTAACTGTAGTTTCTCTGCTTCCAGTGTTTGTGTTCAGACATTTCAAATGTAAAGAGCTGAAACTAGAACTGGACGATGTGAATGAAATCAGAGTCAGAATATTTCCCCAAATCTGCAGAAATCAAAATCATAGAAAAACATAAAAGAAACTTCAGTTAAGAGAAGTGAACTGAGCTCCACCAGACAAACGCTTCTATATTAATACTGTGAAAGTATCAAAGCCTCAGTCCACAGAGAAATGCACACAGCCTGTATTCAGAAACTGAGCCTTAAAACCAGCCGTCAGGACTTCTGGAACTTTGTGATGTCACAACAAAGCAGTCACCAAGCCCCGCCCACCTGGACCCACCATCCAAATCTTGCAGGATTTGGTTTCTCTGAGTGTTTTTACCTGAAATCTGCTATATTTTTATTGGATCACTCAGAAAACAGTCAGCCAATCAGAAGAGAGGCTCAGAGCCTCCTCTCTTCTGATTGGCTCACCGACCTGTTGTTACTAGAGCTACAGAGAGAAGCCTGAGAGAGGAGATGTGAAACTACACTGAGAGTCTTTATATCTTCTGATGGATCAACACTAAAACACAGAAGAAGAAGAAACATGGAGCTTTAAAGCCTTTCCTCTAAATGTCCACTGGGTTTGTTACCTGTGAGCTGCTCTGAGGATAGACTTTGTCAAAGTGGAACTTCCTCCTGCTCCCCCTCTGAACCACCACCACCTCCTGGTCGTCGGTCTTCTCCAGACAGGAGCTGGAGGTCGGGTTGTTCCTGCAGCGGCAGAACACCCGGATGTTTCCCTGCAGCTCCAGCAGCTTGTTGTAAAGGCTCTTCCTCTCCACCGCCTCCCTCCTGTAGAGGGTCCGCAGCTCCTCCACCTCCCCGGCCGCCTCCTGCTCCACCTGGGCCAGCTTCCCCACGGCGCCCTTCAGCTGCTCCAGCTGGTTCTTCATGTCGGTCATGGCCTGGCCGACCGTGGACCGGAGCTGCTTGTTGGAGACGTTGAGCTCGCGGGTCAGACCGCTCACCTGCCGCAGCTGGCCCGGGTCCACGGCGGGTTTGGTGACGGTTCTGGCGGGCGGGACGGCAGGAGCCCGGCGGTTCAGGAGAGACCTGATCTTCTCTCGGGCCTCCTGCTGGTCGGCCTCCAGCTCGGCCAGCTTCTGGTTCAGGTGCTGGACCACGTCCGTCAGGTAGCGGACCTCCCTCGCCAGGTAGCTGCTCCTCTGGAAGAGGTTGTCCACCTCCTTCTCTTTGGTCTGGAGCTTCAGCCTCAGATCCTCGATGACCCGGTCCCGCTCCAGGAGGGCTCTGCTGGGTCAAGGTCACATGTTACTTCCATGACAGGAACACACGGAGGGTCACAGTCTAAAGGTCTGAATCCTGCGAGCGCTGCACACCTGAAGGAGTTGAGGTCGGCGTAGTCGTGGTCTCCGCTGGGAGTCGCCTGCAGGAGGATTTCTCCGAACATGGTGAGGTAGACGGAGGCGACCTCGTCAGGGTCGTAGTTACACTGTCTGAGCGCCGCGGTGATCTCCTTCTGGTCCACCAGACCCGGCAGGGTGGACTGGGACAGAAAGCCAGACACACATCAATCACACCTTCATCCACCCAATGACGCTCGGACACTCAGAGCAGCATCACAGTCTTCCTCACCATGACTCTCTGCACTCGAGCTTTGACGAACTCCACGTTTATCTCCCACTGCAGCGGCAGCAGCAGCCAGACGCCCGACTGAGGATCCCAGAACCTGCAGACGTTCACCCTCTCCTGGAGAAACAGCACGACACCGCTGGAGGAAACTTTCACATTTCACACACTGTTCGTATCCGAGCTGATCTCCAGCCTCGTCTCTCACCTCGAACATGTAGGTCATGACGGTTCCTTTGCCCTGGATGTAGACGCTGCCGGTGCGGTCGTCCTCCCTGACCGCCGGCTGGCTGCTGGCCGCCGTCTGCAGCTGACCGGAGCCCTGAGGGAGAAACCACAGCTTTCATCCTGCAGCCGGTTCTGCATGTACACTAACACACTCTGATGGAAGCTGCTGCTCTGTGGTTCATCATGTGCTGTAAAGTCTCAGACCTCAGTGCCGGCGGTGATGAAGCGTCCCTGGTTGTTCCACTCCTTTGGAAACGGCTGCAGGTTCTGGAAAAGACAGAGAAACCGAAAAGGAGCCGCGAGTTTCACAAGTTTCAAACTGGGTCTGTTTGTGTCACGTTTGTTACCTGCGACTCGTCGACGTAAACTCTGTTGCCATGGTGATTGAAGCAGCTGTAGAGCGTCCCGTTGTTGTGGAGGAAACTCTCAAAGTCCAGAGAAACTTCTTCACCTTCTGCCACGGTTTCCTGAGAGCGCAGCGCGCGGCGCGGACACAGGTGAGGTCAATACAACATTTGACCTTCTACCAGCCTGATATAAAAACATCATGGAAGTTCACACGCTGAGCAAGTGATAATACACTGAAATAAAAGATGTCTGTCTCTCAACTCAAATTCATACATGTGACACCTGACAGGTGTGGCACATCAAGATGCTGATTACACACCCGGGCTGGTCACAATAAAAGCCTACTTTTATTTTGAAAAAAAATGACGAATTTCTCATGAATTGGGCAACAGATGTGCTTTTTTTTCTAATAAATGTCTGTTTTTCAAAATAAAACTCGATGAAAAATGAAAAATCACATTTTTATCTCTCACTTTTATCCCTTGTGTCTTTAATCCAAACTGTGATTAACGTGTCACTCGAGCTGTTTCTGTGTTGTGTGTCTCTTGTGTTTTGTTGTGCAGCACTTTGGTCAAAACCGGATGTTTTAAACTGCTTTAAAAATAAACTTGATTTGAGTGGATACTAAACAGCTGATTCGCAGAAACAGTAACAGTGACGTCATGTGATGTGGAACATGTCAGATACATTATTAATGTGCGAGTCAATATTTTAAACGGCAGCTCACAGTAACAGCTGGACTCAGGACGGTGTGAGTGGTTCTTTCTTCTTCTTCTTCTTCTTCTTCTTCTTCTTCTTCCTCCTTGGGTTGCGTGTAGCTCTCCTCGCTCTTCAGAGACCGGACCTCCATCATGTGACTGTCCGGCTTCTCCTCCTCCGCCTGAGAACACACAGCAGCTCCTTCAGCTCAGACTCTTGTTCCACTGCGGCCTGTTATACATGAGATGAACACGTACCTGCAGCGTGTCATCGCTCCGTCCCACAGGTGTGGGGGGTCGGGCGGGTTCAGGCCCGGCCTCCCCGGGTTCCAGCCTCTCCGGCCGGGTTCCTTCACTGACCGACGCCCCGCTGCCCATCCCGACACCCGCAGACAGACACAGGAAGATCCAGAATGAGAGAGGGAGGGAGAGAGAGAGAGAGAGGTGGTCAGGTGAGAACAGGTGCAATCTGACACACCTGTCCGCCGCCCACAGGCTTAGTTACAGTAACTTTCCTGTTACCTGCAGGTGGGGGCAGCTGCACCTCACCAAAATAAAGTTTTAGATTTCATAGATAAAGTTGAAAGATTAAAAGCAGATGTTGTGATGTTAATGACGCAGGTGTAAATAAAGTTGAATGTTTCTCACTGATTTGCTGCTGCTCACCTGTCCGGTGTTTCCAGCCTCATATTTGTGCTTTTATGTATGATTTTTTTTAATTTACATATAAACTACACTCTATGTCATAATTAACTTTCCAATAATTCTATAAATAATTTCATATTAAAAGGAATAAATTCAGTGAAGATAATCCATGTCCTTATTTCAAAAGGAAATCCTACTGTGCACAAATACTTTTAACACGAATAATAAAGATAATAAACTTGATCATATCATTTGTGACCTCTGGGCTCCTGGTGTCTCTGCAGGGTGAATCCTGTGTGTGAAATCTGCACCTCCAGCAGCAGCGCTGCCACTGGCTGCACGGCCACAGCCCGCCAGCAGGGGGCAGCATCGTCCTGCTGACTGAAGGCAGCGCGTTAATGCAGAGTAAAACACACACACACACACACACACACACACACACACACACACGCACAGCTAAAAGTCTGACAGACACATTGATGTGAAATTCACTCCACATTTGATTTTAACGACCCTTGACCTTTCCTCCAGCGCCACCCGCAGCTCAGACTTGATACATTTTTAACCACTACAGCTGAAACCAGATAGATAATCAATAACCGGCCTCACACAGATATAAGAGGCGTGTTGTTTAAGTTACTGCTGAGATGATGAAATAATAAAATCCTGGTTTTTGTACTGTTAAGTCACTCTTTTGACTAAAGGGCCACTTATTAGCTTGTTCTGGGGCTTTCAGCTGCATCTCACGGCCTTCCTCTGTGATAGAATTTGCTTGGTTGTAATGCAGCAAAGTCATGAGACCACGTTTGAACAGACAAGGGTGAATTTCCCTCCACTCAGTATACACAGCTCTAGACCTTGCACAACCCCAGTATATCGTTTTCCATTTCATATTGGGGGTGTGATGAATGTTTCAGCCTGTAGGGGGCAGCATCAGGGTGTTAAACTGTTAGTCTTGTTAAAACTCTCTGTGTGTCTGACAGCTCTTTCCTGCTGCACACAGGAACCTTCCACTTCTCCAGCGTCTGAAGGTCTCAGGTTCGTCCTGACACGAGGATCCAGAACAGACTGAAGTACGAGCAGCTGGTGAAACCTGGCAGATGTGTAGTGTCCCCGTCTGTCTGTGCCACAGGGCAGTAAAATCCCCCCTGATTGCCCCCTTTTAAAAACAGGGGGCGGCATTATTTTTTTATTCCTGGAGGAGCTGCCGGCGGCTCTGGTCGAACGTCGGGAGAATAACTCAGTCTGCATCGGCTCGGCCAAATCAGAAATTTCACACAATGAAAGAGGAAAATGAGACGAGTTCCCCGGGGAACAATCAGTAAAATGAGTCTCTATTCACAGGAGGATATTGACTGAGTCAGACCGCACTCTCACAGCTTTCTGCTGCTTTTTATCTGAACTGTCTCAGAACATCTGCTGCTTTCTCTGGTGTTCTGTCTGTCTGATCGTCTGTCTCTCTGTCTCTGGTTCAGTGTCTCTCTGCCAAGTGTTGGATTAATCCAGGTTTGGCATCCACAACTCTGCCTGGACAGGTGGTGCATCACTCATCAGCTGATCTCCATCAGACCTTATTAAAGTGTTGTTTCAGATCAGGATCATACAGCAGCGCGGCCTCACCGACGCCTCAGTTCGAAGAACCGAACGTATAAAACACGTCGTGTGTAGGTTTTTCAGTTTTTCATGACTCAGTAGATCAGAGATGTGTTTGATTATCATATGAGAATGTGAAATTGGATTTTGCTGAGGTTCAGGGAGGCTGAACCGTTAGAGTGTGATGTAGAGTGGTTTGTTTTTAATAAACCAAAGCTCTCAGGGAGGTAATTTTATGCACAAAAATAAATGATGGGAACCATTTCTTGGATCACTGGAGTTTAAACTGGAAAGCAGTAATTTAGTGCGGAGCCCCATTACTGCCAGGAAAAGCAAAAAAAAGATGATAAAATATTCTACTCAAATCACAATTATGGGATAGTAAGTGAAAACTCTCATCTCATAAGTTTGACTGAGTTATTTATTTTTGGTATTTTTGACTGGACCAGCCGTGAGCCAGTGCTACGGATCACCTGCAGAAGGTAACACATGTTTATTAGAGGCAGGTCTTCGTCTCTAACTCCCTCTGTTTGAAATGTAGAATTGATCATATTTTAGGATCTGGTCCCATTTCCTGTGTTGTGTCAAATTAAAAGCATCGTTTCTGCATTGCTTGTACAGCTGTGTCGCTGTGACCGCGGAGTGGAGCTGTCCATGGTGCTGAAAGGAGGATTTAACTCCGGCTAGTTAAATTAGCAATAACCTTGTGTTTTGTTGTGTATGATGGCATCCCCCAACCAGTAGACACACCCATACACAGTCCAGCCATACACTGGCTCCATCCCGACTCTTCTGTCTTTCTTTTTCAATAATTCACCAATGTATTTTTTTTTATTTTCCCGGCAGGAATGAGCCTCTGTAATATGAAGCCCTGTAGGTCTCAGGAGAGGAATAAAAACTCTTGCGTGACTTGTTTCGTGCTTCGTGCTGGAACTGATAATTCATGCACTAATTAACATTGTGAAACAATACTGTCCACATTTTTGGCCTGGTCTGCAGCGTAGCTCCAGTCTGGTTCAGACTGAAGTATCTCATCAACTGCTGGATGGACTGTTAGGAAATTTTGTAATTCATGGTGCCCTGAGGTTCAATTAAAAAAAAAAACGTGCTGCTCCTGACTTTTCATTAACAAACACCACACTGTAAAAACAAATCCTAATTTTACTGAAAATAACTAAGTTTTCTAACAGTAACTTTCTGGGTTTTTTTTAGATTGTGAAGAAAAGTCTGTAAAATGACAGAAATGATCTGTGAATTAACAGCCAAACTTCTACTTTAAGCATTGTGCCAATAATAATCAATTACATTTTTTTTATTTTAAGACAAATTACTGTATTATTTATACAGTATTTTTTCTTCTTTCTTAAATTACAAACAAATCTGTGTAAAATGACAGTAATTATCTGTAATTAAAATGCAGCTCGTTATTATAAAGGTTAATGTCCATATGAACAATTTAAAGATCTTCGCCGTAATTTCAGGGTAAATCTTAATCTTTATGTGACTTCTACATTCAAACTTTGTAATTCTGGATGAAATGTAACAAACTTTTTTTCATCACTTCAGAATTTTTCTGCACATCTCCGTACAGCTGCACCTGCTGGGTCCTGATGCAGGTGAGGCTCCTCTGTGTCTCCATGTGTCCTGGACACAGAGAGAATCCAGCAAAGAGACGTCCAGGGCGACGTGGAGATCCTGGATGAGGAGGAGCATCTCCTCCGCCCCATGTGTCCTCCTCCAACAGTGGAGCCTCCACTCCTCCCAGGAGATCCTCTGGATCACCATGGCAACAGTCAGGCCGAGCATCCTGTGCTACCCTCTTTCAGAGGTGACATCATCACCTCCTCATTATAGTCACCTTAACAGGCAGATAGACCAATGGAGAAATGCCAGTTTTAGTTCTTCAGATCATCCCGCGGCTCTGAAGAACTATTTGTGAATAATTGTTTGATATTGTAAATTTACATCTGAATATATTAAATAAAAGTGTTATAAAGTCAATAGTGGTGCGTATGTTATTTGTAATTAAGTTTCCAACCCCACTTTAGTTGAAAGACGACATACAGAGACTTAACAGTTTAATTTGCATTTCTTCAGTTTATTATATTTTATGAGAAATGTAAGAAAATTGATCTGAATCTGAATCAGTAAATATTGTATTTAGATTGAGCTTCTACAGGTTTTAATATTATTTTACACTTAAAGATTCAATGTTGACACAAATACTGCTGAAGTTTGAGATGATTTTAATGTTTTACACAGTATTTTTTTACTTTGTCTTCCAAAACAAAAGGTTTACTTTACAATATTAAACATGTGTTAATATTTCATTGATTGATACTTAATTTTATTATTAGGAAAAAGTTTCTCTGCAGAAACTTTAGTGGCGTCACTTTATTGAAGGAGTTTGATCAGAATAATTTAGGAGAAATCTGTAAAATAACAGTTTTTCGCTGTAGAAATATTAATGAAACTTTCTGTAAATGTATTGTTTTTACACTTTATTTGAATTAGGATATTTTACTTGAATTGTACAGTTTTTGTTTGGCAGCCGATGCTGATCATCATCGTCGTCATTTGAACGTTTTGAATGAAGGTGAGAATCTGTAGAGCAGAAAAGTTGGACATTTTCTGATTCAAACTGTGACGGCTGGAAGGATCCACATCAGCGCCTGGTGTTTAAGAAAAATACATTTATTTCCAAAGAGCAGAGTGAAGAGAGAGCGGGCTGTGACTGAACGTGTTAACTGCCTGACTGACTGTTTCACCTCAACAAACACTTCGACAGCTGATGAACCGCAGTCACTCTGAAATCACAACCTGGTCAGACTTCACACCGTCGGCAGGGAAACACACAGTTACAAGTTCAGTTCATCTTCGTGACAGAGGCTTTTACACATTTACATTTAAACACTTAACAAAATGGGATGTATCTCAGTCTTGTCACATTGAAACTGGATAAAAAGATCAGGAATTACAGAACTGTAATAGAACTGGTGGAAAATATCTTGTCACACTCAAAGGTGTAAAAATATTTTGTTATTCAAGAAAGTGTGTAATACATATTTCTATTTTCTCTACCATAGAGAGTCAGCTGATAAACTCTTACTTTGCTGATAATTTCTACCCACTTCACTACTTGCTGCTAGCTGTCAGTTAAAGCTGTTAAAAGACATCTGAGCACCACAGAAGTAATTATAAAGTGTTTTTACAACTAGTCTGAATGATGTTGGAGCTGAGGAATCATGATTTAATTTACACATAAAATAAAGTTTTCATCGGCCAAATACCTCTAACATTTTGTATTTGATGATTTCTACTCGTGATAAAAAAATCTATTTTAAAATTTTCATGTGGGAATGAATGAGTAGAGTCATGTATGGATTTACTATTAAAGCTCCTCCAGTGTAAAGGTCTGTGTCCATGTGTAGTGTGATTATATATTATAGATCAGCTCTAGCTTCTATATTAATACTGTGAAAGTATCAAAGCCTCAGTCCACAGAGAAATGCACACAGCCTGTATTCAGAAACTGAGCCTTAAAACCAGCCGTCAGGACTTCTGGAACTTTGTGATGTCACAACAAAGCAGTCACCAAGCCCCGCCCACCTGGACCCACCATCCAAACCTTGCAGGATTTGGTTTCTCTGAGTGTTTTTACCTGAAATCTGCTTTATTTTTATTGGATCACTCAGAAAACAGTCAGCCAATCAGAAGAGAGGCTCAGAGCCTCCTCTCTTCTGATTGGCTCACAGACCTGATGTTACTAGAGCTCCAGAGAGAAGCCTGAGAGAGGAGATGTGAAACTACACTGAGATGGTTTTTATATCTTCTAATGGACCAACACTTCAAATAAAACACAGAAGAAGAAGAAAATATGGAGCTTTAAGCCTGATATTTTCTCCCAAGAGACAGAGACAACAGTTTCTCACGTTATTGCAGCTGCCTTGAAATGAAAACACTCAACAACGTTCATTCTACATATGTACAGTCAACAGTTACAGGAGATTTCTGGAGTCAACAGACCATCTTTCCACCTCGCCTCCTTCTCTCCTCCTCAGCTGAAGAAGTCTTTGGAAATGGCCTCCACGAAGTTGGGAGCCGACATGAGGATGCCGATGGTGCAGAGGATGGTGAAGAGCGAGAACGCCACCAGACACAGCCGGTCAATCACCGCCGCAGCAAACTTCCACTCGCTGCAGACGGTCTCCTCCTCGTCCTGCCCGCGGAAACGCCTGGCGATGTACCTCACCTCCTCCAGGATCTGGTTCAGCTCCGCCTCCACCGTCGAGCCCCCCACCGCTGCTCCTCCCCCTCTTCCTCCGGCCCCGCCCCCTGCTCTCAGGGCATCCTCCTCCCCACCGGCGCCACCTCCCACCAGCCTCGAACAGAGGAGTTCAGGCTCGGTGGGCGAGGCGTAGTGCAGCCCCTCCATGCCTCGGAAGCCGACGTAGAGGAGGTTGCCGTTGGTTACCTGCGGGTGATGTCGCAGCGACCCCTGGCTGACGCTGAGCTCCAGGCTGGACAGGCTGCCGCGCCGATGCTTGGTGGCGTTGTGACACGCCAGGCGGACCTTCGCCTCACCGGGACGCCGCATCCTCAGGAACCAGGCGCACCAGTTCAACAAAATTACACGAGTCTGAAGAAGAGGAAAAAGAAAACGAAGCGGAACAGAGGTCAAGAAATATTTTACAATTATGGAAAACTAATTTTTGGAATCTTTTACAATATTTTTAATTTTTTTAAAAGTCATTGATCCTGCTCCGACACACCTGCTTCACTAAAGAGATGTTCTTCTGTTTGGAGAGTGATTTTATTACTATGGGAAATTTCTAATTTGTTCTGATTTTTAAAAAACCCTCAGATATTACATATTTAAAAATAAAAAATGTCCAAAATTTAAAATTATAAAAAGATGGATGGAAGAAATTTGTTACAACTCTTTATTTCTTCTGACTGTAAAATGAATCAAGTCATATACAAAAAGAATTTACACTTTTTACTTTTTACAAGTTACGAGCGAAAGTTTTGCTCCATTTTGAAACTTGTTGAGGCCTAAAGATCGTGGGCTGGTGAAATGTTATTACATCATAGAAGAGCTTAAAGTTTTAAATAGTTTCATGTTATGTAACCTGAGTGATGGAATAAACTGGACCTACCTTATAACGGTAGACGTCTGTGCTTTAACAGCTGTTAGGCCTCCATCAGGAGATAAGACTGATGCTGCTAGCAAAGCTAGAAACGTAGGAATTATTCACGACACAGTAGATACCTGAATGTTAAAGCCTCCGTGTGAAGGATGTGAACATTTATGACTTTGGCGACTCCTAGTGGTCAAGTTGGACAGCGTTATTTCACATTAAATATATGGAGGCTTCGGCGTGTTTTTTTTTATTTAGCAGAGATAAACTGTGACGTCTCCCGGTTTGAACATACAGAGATGTTGTCTGTTCACGGTTTTATGAAGTAAATCACTTTTGCTTTTAAAGTCAAACACTTATTTAGCGCACGTCAGAGGACAGAACGTACGTAATGGATGCTGTGATAGTGAATTGAATAGAAAAAGACAAAAGAACGAATATTTAAATAAAAGAAATAAGAAAAAAGGCTGCAGACCTGGTGGCTGAAGAGGAGGAAGACGAGGAGGACGAGGAGGAAGATCTATAGTGGAGCTGTCAGGAAGTTGACTTTACAAAGTGCGAGTCAAAAATATTTAAATAAAAACACGTCGATCAAAATTCATCTATGCAGAAACGTGTTTATGCAGAAAAACTTTGCATGAGAGAGCTGTGAATTAATGTGTGTGTGTGTGTGTGTGTGTGTGTGTGTGTGTGTGTGTGTGTGTGTGTGTGTGTGTGTGTGTGTGTGTGTGTGTGCAGTGGGAGCAGGCAGATGAAAATAGAGCATGAATAAAGTGGATGTGTGGCTGCTGAAATCATTAGATATTTAACTGTCAGAGTGTGTGACTGTGTGAACATCAGTCGGACGTCCAGCTCTGAGACTCATGTGGACGACAGTCTCCTGTTCATGACTCTCTCTCTCCCTTTCCTTCAGAGCGTATCTGTTTATCATCTTTTCATTTGCGTGTAATTAAATTTATTTTAATTTCTTTTCCATTATTTGCTTTTTCTTGTACCGTGTCGTGTTCTCTCACTTCCTTTCCTTTCCTTTGCTTCCTTTTCTCTTCATTTCCTTGGATTACTTCTTTTTCTTTTCTTTTTCTTTCTCTTAAATTACATTTTCTTTGTTTTTTGTGTAATTAAATTTTGCTTGCTCTCCCATTTCTTTCCTTTCCCTGGATTACTTCCTTTCTTTTTCTTGTATTTCCATTCATTTCCTTTGTTTTCTCATCCTTTCAGTTTTTTTCTCTTTAATCTCCTTGTGTAATTCATTTCTTTTCCTTCCCTGTCTTTCCTTTTCTTTCTTTACCCTTCCTTTCTTTATGTTTTACTTAAACTGCCTTTACTTTTTCAGGTTCGTAAATTTCCTTTCCTTTCCTTTCCTTTCCTTTCCTTTCCTTTCCTTTCCTTTCCTTTCCTTTCCTTTCCTCTCCTCTCCTTTCCTCTCCTCTCCTTTCCTTTCCTTTCCTTTCCTCTCCTCTCCTTTCCTCTCCTCTCCTTTCCTTTCCTTTCCTTTCCTCTCCTCTCCTCTCCTCTCCTCTCCTCTCCTCTCCTCTCCACAGACACTGACTCCTCGCCCTCTGTCCCACAGTGAAGAATTACTGTAATTATCTTCATCAGTGAAGCTGCTTCCTCCTCACTCAGAAACTCTGGGAGAACAAAAGTTATTCTGGAAACTAAAATGTTGTAATTTGAGATTCATCCAGAGCGATGCGAGCTGGTGACTGAGTCTGAACAGAACAAGATGTCCTGACAGAAATAATGCAACATACTGAACATCCCCTGTGTCCAGTCTCAGCTGCAGAGTCTCTGTAGTGTGTGTGTCTGAATACTAACACAGCTGCATGCTATCTGAACTCTGTTTATACCAGAGCCACAGCAAGCCTTCAATCTGTGAAATAGAAAACATTTTCTACAGAGTCCGGCGTGATGACTGCTGCCTGAACTCAAGCAGCCGAACAGGATCTTCAGCTGAGGGAAATACAGTCTAAATAATTATGATTTAACTCAGGCTGAACGTGTTTGAATCTGTTAGTGAGCGAGATAAACTCTTTAAACATGCAAAAATGACTCCAACAGAACCAGGAAGTCACACACCACGACCAGACAAAGATCCGACCCTATACTCACAACACGGGGATGTTAGACTGATTATTAAAGCTCCTCCAGTGTGAAGGTCTGTGTCCATGTGTAGTGTGATTATAGATT
>NC_079373.1:27076375-27083875 GCF_021018895.1 Seriola aureovittata
TCAAATGTAATTCTGTGACGACCATTGTTACAACCGTCTATGAGAGGGGAGGTACAGAGGTCAAAGGTCGGGGATTTACACGCCACGTCTCTGCCTCCTCCTCATAAAAGGAAACTGGATCAATAAAAGCAACAAAAGCAAAGAGAAAAAGCTCATTAACGGAAACACACACACACACAAAGGAAAGTTAATTGAGCATCATCTGTCTGAGTGTGTCATAAAACTGGTTTATAGATCAGCTGTGCATCTTATTTAGTCTCATCACTGTCTATTAACATTAACAACATTTTGCTTGTTGTGTCATGTAACTATAATAATAATATATATATAATAATAACTAACGATAAATACGCGAGTGGTGAGAAATCACAATTAATACGAGTCAGAAAATATGAAAACATGAGAATTAATCAGTGATTTCTGATTTGTGTTTGGTGGCTCATCAACAGTCTGACTCTGGATGGGTGGGGGGGGGGTGCGATGAGGGGTGTTGGGGGGTGGGGGGTGAGTGATGGCTCCTGCAGACATCCAGGTTTGATGGAGAGTATAAATTAAAATTCCAGTGAAAGACGCAGCGTCTGGTCTCAGCAGCAGGAGGCCTCTCGGCAGCTTTTACTTCCTGTTTCAGGATGTTTTATGGCTGATGGGAATCGACTCGGAGACATCGGTCATCTGAGGACTCAGCTGCTGCAGGACACAAACACTGTGTGGACGAGTGATTCTGGATGAAGTCAATATGTTTTATTCCACACGTGACGATTTAAATGCGACACTTTTAAAGACGTTTTACTGAGAAAGACTGGAGCGGTACGTTAAGACACTTGAAGACCATCATTTTTTAGTAGCAGGATTTTAACAGCTTTTATTTTGGAGTTTATCATAAATCAGCTTTGATTGTTCATCTTTTGTCATTTCCTGCTTTCTCTCTTGTGCTACAGAAGAAGTCGAGTGTGTGATGCGATGTCTGACAACATCAGATCTTAACGGCTGACTGGAGGACGGGGGTTCGAGCCGGCGGTCACAGAGGAGTGATGTGGTTTAAACGTGGAGGTAACAGTTGTTCTCATGAAGAGACAGAACTAGTCGTATGAAGAATGACAGAGGAAGCTCAGAGAGAAGTAAAGAGAGAAAGAAGAAGAAGAAAAAGAAGAAGAAGAAACTGAGCCTTAAAACCAGCCGTCAGGACTTCTGGAACTTTGTGATGTCACAACAAAGCAGTCACCAAGCCCCGCCCACCTGGACCCACCATCCAAACCTTGCAGGATTTGGTTTCTCTGAGTGTTTTTACCTGAAATCTGCTTTATTTTTATTGGACCACTCAAAAAACAGTCAGCCAATCAGAAGAGAGGCTCAGAGCCTCCTCTCTTCTGATTGGCTCACCGACCTGTTGTTACTAGAGCTGCAGAGAGAAGCCTGAGAGAGGAGATGTGAAACTACACTGAGATGGTTTTTATATCTTCTGATGGATCAACACTTCAAATGAAACACAGAAGAAGAAAATACGGAGCTTTAAAGCGTCACAATAAAGTTGGACTCTCCAATAATTAGAAAAGTCAGGAGGGAGAATGTTTTAAATGAATCTTATTTTCTAAGACGTGTGTGTTGTAAAAGTCCCTCTTTCCTCTCCGACAGTCGGAACAGGATGACTTGGTTTTATTTTGAAGGGTCACAACCACTGGCAAAGAGACACTGATGCTTTTATTTTGGATGAAAACTGAGGGTTTAAATATGTTGCACTAACCCAGGGAGATCTTCTCTCCGGAGTCGGCGGGCAGCAGGAAGACGAGCAGAGCGAGCGTGGAGATGAGGACGCAGGGGATGAGGAGGTTGAGTCCGTAGTAAAGCGTCCTCCTCCTCATCACCACGGTGAAGGTCACGTCGGGGTACGGCTCCTTACAGCAGTCGTAGAAACGCTCGTTCCTCCGCCCGGGGACCTCTGCACACGACACAACAACAATAACAATAACAACAACAACAACAACAACAACAACAACAACAACAGTGAGGCTTCATGTTCTATATAAACACGGTTGAGTTTCAGCTGTTGTTTCTTGTGGACGCGATATCTCCGTAACACCTTGACGGAACCTCTTCAAATTTCCCACAAACATTCCCTTGAACTTTAGGGTGAACTTATAAGATTTTGGTGGTCAAAGGTCAAAGGTCAAAGTCACGGTGACCTCACATAACATGATTTCGGCCTTGTGAACGCAATATATCCAGAACTCCTCAAGGGAACTTCTTCAAATTTTGCACAAACATTTCACTTCAGAAGGAACTGATTAGATTTTGGGGGGGTCAAAGGTCATAGGTCAGTTTGACTTCACAGCAATTATGACAAAATTTCACACTGATGGTTCATATTTTCTCTGACTGGATAAACAGGGATGTAACCTGGAACTAGTTTGAGTGGCGGAGGGATACGACCCCGAGGAGGTGATTCTGGCTCGTCTTAAAATGAGTCAGTTATATTGTTTTCTTACTTGCATCAGACTGATCTGTGAGCAAAACGAAGCCCGGACCAACACAGACCCTGGTGAGCTGGAAAGCCAGAGAAGATCAGAGCTGCGTTTTAAAGCATTCATTGATTTGTGAAGCAGTAAGAGGAGTTTAACGCTGATTCAGCATCAGATTAGAAGCCGTGCAGAGATCAGAGAGCCTGACTGATGTTGACTTTTCTTCAACGCCGCAGTCGGAGAGTTTTTCTATCTGACGAAAGCGAAAGTAAAAACCTGCAGGAGTGAAGCAGAAACTTGTTTATCAGGATGAAACTGAGTTCAGTCCTAAAGACAGACGATACGTTCAGCGGCTGAGACGAGGACTTAGATACAGAGAGAACTGGTTTATAGAAACTGATGATACACGACACTGGAAGCGCTGGTGATGAGTCGACTCAGAAACATAAGATTTAAATACTTCACACCAAACCAGATCCTCCATCATCACCATCATCATCATCATCATCATCATCATCATCATCATCGCTGCTGCTGCAGGAGGCGAGACGCCGCCGGCCGACAGTGATGAGACCTGCTCAGGTTTAATTACTGCAATAATCACCTGTTGCCTGAAAGTATCTGCCAGAGATGAATTAATAACATAAGATCAAAACATGATGGATTCAAATAAACACATACAACCAAAACAAACAGGCCTGACCCTCACTCCACTGTCTGCATGTTGACCTTTGACCTCCGTTATATCACAGAGGAAGAGTTTTACAATAAAACTATATTTTTTAAAAAGCATTAACAAGGTAAAGTCTCAGTCGTGGCAACTACCGTCTTCTGACGTCCTTCATCCTTCATGAGGAGAAGACGTCTCTGAGTTTCACCAGGATTAAGACTAAAAATACCCCGAAGAAAGAATCGTGTTTTTAATGTGATTTTCAGACATTTACATGAGGTGGGGACATGTTGAATATTGATGTTGAAATATTGAATTTCACATGTGTTTTAAGGGAGTAAGTTTTAGGCTGGTGGGCGGTGCTACAGTCCAAAGTCCATGTGGTGAAATCTCGCAGAAAGTCAAATTAAATTGTGTTTTTACTTCTCTTTATTTTATTTTATTTTTAAAGTCATTAACGTTGTTAAAATTAATAGTACATTGTATTTTTCACTTTTAGCCATCACACTCTGGTTGTGCTGCTGTCCTGTTTCTGCCGACAGTGCAGAATCTTGTCCTGCAGCCAGGAGACCGTTAGCTTAGCTTAGCATAAAGGCTGGAAACAGGGGGAAACAGCTAGCATCGCTCTGTCTAAAGGTAAAAAACAAAACGAAAAACACAAACCAGTTCCTTCTGAAGCTTAATGATGCTACACACACACACACACACACACACACACACACACACACACACACACACACACTCACAGCTATTTATCTATGCTCATATCTCTCATAAAGTCACTCACTGATTAGTGATGTCATCCTCCCGTGTTATTCTCATTATAATACTGGATCTCTTTGTCTTGCTGTGGTTGTGTTCTTTTTATGTTTTATGTTTTTCTTTTTCCCCTGGGGACAAATAAAGTTGGGGGGGGGGGGGGGGGGGGGGGGCTGTTGTGTAGGAGGTGGGGTTGTTCATCACCTCAAATGGATGTTGATCCAGAGAGCGAAGCAGCGTTCAGGTTCTCTGTGTGGTGAATATATAACGGACCATTTTCTCTCTTAACTTCCTCTTCAGCCTCTTTCTGGTTCTTTAACTGATTAATTACTGGAGGCCGCGGCAGATAAGCCCCCCCCCCCCCCCCCCCGCTCCTGTTTTATCCCTCTGTTGTCGGGGGCAACACGCCTGGCTGCCTTTCATTTGCCTTTACATCGCTACATTGCTCAGTACACTGGTTTTAATCTCCGCCAGGTGATGGAGGGGGGAGGGGCACGGGGGTAAATGGGGAAACATGCTGCTGAGATTTTCAATTAAGTTCCCTCTGAACGGCCCATTGGCTGAACGCCGTCTCCTGGGGGGGTGGGAGGGTGGGGGGGGGGGGCTCTCTGTCTCTTTTCTCTCTTTTCATTTCATACTTTCTTTCACCAGCTGGTTCAGAGCGACGAGCGCCGGCTCCCCCGAGAGCGAGGAGAGCGTCCGTCCTCTAACTGCTCCGAGACCGGCAGCTCAGGACTGAGGTCTGCTCAGGTCACACATACACCTGCAGACAACCGCCATGACACTTCACTCTGCGGCCTCCACACCTGCACCGGCCTCCATGGTAGTCGGCGGTACACCTGGGCCGATTCCTTCCTCTTCTACCTGTCTGAAAACACACACAGCAACCGCAGCCAACATATTCCTACAAGACTGTTGATGCATGCGACGTGAGACCGCATGAAGTGATGCAGACAGTCGCCGCAGGGACCACGACGACCCAGGAGCGTCCCTGAATAAACACCTGCTGTAAACAGGTAGAACTTACTGTTTGGGCTTTTAGCTCCAACAGCTGGTTCAGTTTTAGCTGCAGGTTTAAGTTCTGGTTCAAACCGGGACGACGTCTCCCTGTGAAATCAACCTGTTGAAACTTCCGTCTTAACATTTGTTCCATTATCGAGTTGAGAAAGTTTCGTTTCACCTGCCGCCAGTTTTATTGAAACAGCTGCAGCTTTGTGCCGTAACACTGACGCTTCCACAGACTGACAGGAAACCAGGGCGTGGAGGTGTGAACAGTTTACCTTCACTAATATACACAGTAAATGTCGGAGTCTGTCTCAACATCTTTTAGTTTCCTCAGGAACAAAGCTGAAGGTCACGACAGAAACAGGACCAGGTGTAAACCTCGTACACATCTGGACCTCCTCTGGTCAAATCCTGATGTTTATAACTGAACGTCGTCTGAATAAATCACCAAACACCAAAAAAGACGCACGAGACAGAAACAGTGACGTGTAAATCTCCTGAGCTTGTCACGTGATCCTGTTCCATTAGCCCGTGTGTGTTTCCACGGGAACGGGACGGGTCTCCGCCTCCCGGCGCCCGCTCCATGATGAAATCAGAGCAGCGACAGAAACCGGAGCTGAAGTTTGACGATATAAATGTCACTCGCTGGTCACGCTCTGCTGCGCGATCTGGCATTTGTCGGTACGAACGCAGCCGCGGGCCGCCGTGTTCACGCTCTAACATTTACACGCTGTCGGGGGGAGGGGGGAGGGGGAGGAGTCCTGGATCTAACTGATTACAACTTGTTTGTTTTGGCGGGAACCTGCTGCTCACAGTCGGAGGTCTGACCATGAAGTGAAGCTTCCCAATCTTTCCTCCCTTTTTCCTCCTGCTGCCTGACGGGTTCGATCAGGCGTCCTGTTGATTATTGATCAGTCAGATGGAGTGTGTTTTAATTTCTTGTTCCTCTTTCTCTCTCTCTTCTTTTTTATTCGTCCCTGACGACTCCAGACTCATCTCATCACAACGAAACTCCTCCTCCGACTGTCTCAGTTTCAAACTCCTTAAAGAACCAGAACATTTTCATTCCTCCGCGCCGGCGACAGTCAGAGCAGCCATTTTGTTTTCAGGTTGTCCATCACGTAGAGACGTCCGTCTCCTTCTCATGGACATGATATCTATCTATCTATCTACATTCGCAAGGACTTAAAGATGAACTGATTAGATTTTGAAGGGTCAAAGGTCACGGGCGTGGAGACCTCACATTTCTTCAAATTTGGTAAAAACGTTCACTTAGACTCAAGGACAGACTGATTACAATTTTGTGGCTAAAGGTCAAAGGTCAAGGACAGGGTGACCTCACAAAACACAGTTCTGACCTTGTGCACGCAGAATCTCCACAACTCTTCAAAGGAATCCCTTCAACATTCACTCGGACTCAAGGACGAACTGATTCAATTTTGGTGGTCAAAGGTCAAAGGTCAAGGTCAGTGTGACACTTTTTAGCCATTACTCAAGGCTTCACACAGAAATCACACCAGTGGTTCTGACTCTGGACAAGCAGGGAAGTGACCTGGAACTAGTCTGAGTGGCGGAGGGATACGACCACGAGGAGGCGGCTCTAGTTTCATTAGATTCACAGAAACTACGACACACTTTGCGTTTTAAAAGAAAAGCTGCCACAGGCTTCCTGTTTGCTCTGAGCTCTTACCCACGAGGTCCCACTCTCCGTTGGCGATGTACCCGGTGATGTCGGCCTCGATCATCTGCAGGTCCAGAGACCAGCCGCCGTACGTCCACGAGCCGAACTTGAGGTCGCAGCGCTGCACGTCGAAGGGGAACCAGCGCACGTCGATGTAGCAGGTGCTCTTAAATATTCCTGAAATAAAGAGAGTGAGAAATGAACCACAGGCTGTGCGCGGGAGATAAAGACACGACGAGAAAAAAGATTAGCACTGGAGGGAAAACGCACGACAGGACAAAACAAGGAGAGGCTGAAAATACTGTTTGTGTTTGTGAGAGTCAGCGGGAGATCATTATCAAACCCACACAAGTAAAACATGCAAAAAATAATAAGATGTGGACAGAATAAAGAGAAAAACACCAGGAGGAATTCATGGAAAGATAAAAAACAAACTCTAAAGCAGAGAGAAAATAAATTGCAGGCAACAGAGAGGAAGATGATTCGGGTCGACAGGAAGCAGAAGACTTTGAAGACAGAACACAGAAATGAGAAATAAAATAACAAGCAGAGGACGAGCTGCGAGGACGAACTGTTCACTGAGACACAGGAAGTCGCTGCTGAAAAGTTTGTTTGAGCGCAGGTAAACAAGAAGAGAAGTGAGGTCTCCAGGTTTCCATTAACTCTGTGTGGATCAGCTGCGCGATCCAATCTGTTCTCAGACCAGCCAGCACCTGCTTCCTCCTCACTACATGAAGGTTTAATGATCCCCGAGGACGAATCCAGACGCAGCTGCGTCACCAAGGCAACAGGGGGAAGAGGAGATGAAGTGAGAGGACGAGGAGCGGCTGAGGTCGGACATGTGACGCAGGGTTTACGCAAGAGTAACGACAACGCCATGAAGAGGGAAAACAGGAAGTGCAGATGAAAGACGGTTCGGTTCCCACGTA
>NC_079373.1:27088875-27093875 GCF_021018895.1 Seriola aureovittata
TTTACACTGGAGGAGCTTTAAAGGTTAAATCACTGCAACCGTTAATTAAACACTCAAAATAACAAATACTTCAGCTAAGCAGGTAATTAGGTCACATATGCTGTAATTACTGGTTATTACTTAGTAATTATCAATAATTTAAATGATAAATTTACATTAAAACTATTTGACCTTGTGTCCTGTAGTTAAAAAATGATAATAGAAACTTTAGTCATTAAGTTACATCACTCTGCTTTCCAGTCAAAAGAGCAACATCATGAAATCAGCGAGACACAAAAGGAGAGGAAAAAAACGTGGCGGTATCAGAGGTGAGATGAGAAAGTGTTTTGTGTGAACATGTATTTTTAATGAGCAGGTGAGGACGTCGGCGCTCAGTCTCCTCGTGTCTGAAAAGGTTCAAAGGCTCAAAGAGTCGCAGGAGGACGAGACCAAGAGAGACCTGAGCACTATAAAGCAGAAGAGTCTGACTGATGCAACGCCATAAAGTTCAAGAGGATTTAATGAGGATGAAAAATACACAAAGAAAGTCGAGGCTTCACAAGCGGCTCCGGTCTCCACACAGCTGTTACACAGATGTGTCCAGATAAAACTCGGTGCTCGTCCGGTGACAGATTCAGTTTTAATCGGATTATCCGCCCCGTCAGAGTTTTGGTTTATATTTGGATCTGTGCCGCTTCTTTAATTCTTCCTTTTCAACAAGATTAAACATGAACAGACCGACTGTCGCCCCGAGAGACACAGAGGAAGAAACACCAGCACAACGAAGAAGCAGTTTCAGGACCAAGTTTCTAGGATCCTAGTCTTTCATGACATTGCTTCTGTAACTGCAAACAGATCGTTCTAAACATGTACAACAGTAACCAGGACAGCTGCTAGGTGGCGCTGCAGCACAGGATTATGGCCCTGGAGATGCAGTTTTAGGATTGTGGTGCTGAAGCTGCAGCCTCCAGTGTCTGGGGCTCCAACAGTGACGTTTCATTTTGTCGTGTCAGGCTTCTGAATGTAAATGAATCAAGCGCTTCTTTGCTCTTCCCATCAAGCCCCGCCCCTCTCGACACCAAAACGGTGACAGAAAGTTGAAACTGAAAACCAGCGACACTGAAGAATCGTGGCTGTTACTAAAAAAAAAACCCATGAAGAAGAAATCTGAAGGTTGACGTTGAAAAACATCATAATGCAACGTTTATTTGAGGCTGGCGCTACAGTGACCGTTCGCTGTTTATTATCGTAACCATGACAACAGAAATCGTCTAATGTTAAGGAAGTACTTATTTTCACCCAAATCAACATCTTTTCCTAAATGTCACCAAGCTATGACTGTTATTAGTAAATGCCGCCTTCGGTACAGTCTGCGTGTTTATTATTGTAACCATGACAACCAAGGTCCGGTACAGCTGCCGCCATAGGGGCGCCATTACAGGAGACACTCGAAAAAATTGACCTGTATGGTTGTTCGTTTTGGAGGAGGTGTTGGAAACGTCACATGATCATTAAAATCAATCCTGCTGCAGAACAAACACTTGGTTTGTTTTTATGAATTTGAGTTTTGTTTTTTAAATCTTTTTATGAACCAAAGTGTCAGTCAGAGCGGAGAGGTCGAACCTGCTGAGGAACTAAAGGTCGGATCCGCTCGTTCTCCTCGCCACCGGTCCGTAGAACTGGTCTGGATGTTGTAAAGACAATCAAAAAAATAACTGGCAAATTAAATGATCATAAAATGAATCATTAGTCGCAGCCATAGATCAAATACCAAGCGCTAATTAGCAAATGTGAACATGCTAACATGCTAATCTAAGATGGTGGATACGTTCTCTCAACGCGTTAGCATGTCACTGTCATTGAGACTTGTGCATTTTAAGTCTTTATGAATGTGTTGTGTCTGCAGTGATGTGTGTCTGAGAACCAACAGCTTGGAAATAAAAAGCAAAACTCAAACAAAATTATGGACAAGCTATAGAAATCCGAGCTCTTTCACGAGGCCCTGAAGGCAGCAATCTGCTCGGAAATGTCGATATCGAGGCTGTTTTTTGTTCTGAGCTGAAGTTTAGTCGTGCGCCGGGAGAAAAAACTTCCAGAAGCTCTGACATTCAGAAACAGACACACAACCTGGTGCTGAAATGTTTCCTCTCGCTTCAAGACATTCTCAAAAAATAAATACATACAATGACTCCAGCAGCAGCAGAGGAGGAGGAGGAGGAGGAGGAGGAAGAAGAAGAAGAAGAAGAAGAGGAGAGGCGGCCGCCAAATTAAATTAAGCTAAAAGACTAGCTGGTCCGGGGAGGGAGCTGCAGAGGGGGAATGCTGAGCCTCCGGGGGGGGAAGCAACCTTTCCATGCGAGAGGAGCAGATTAGGCCGGATTAGTGCATCACCACTTTCCAAACACACATTCCACAGGAGCCGATACCAAACCTAATTAAATTTGGACAGCTGCATGAAATGGGTTTAGGAGGCTCTCTTAATGAATTCCCGCGCTCTCCATTAGCTCTGACATTCACACCAGAGTCGGCACCCGGCCGACAAAAGGCGACGGGAAGCAGCTTTTTCTCCGGGTGAGTCGAGGTGAGAAGCAGCGGGAGCCGATATCAGAGAGGTGAAGCTTCAAAGCGCCGGAGGAGTCTGACGGAGAGAGAGAGAGTATTTGTGGAAACACAGAGACGTTGCGCTCTGTGTTCGATCCAGTTTCTCCCCCATCACAGAAAAACCTATCTGGGTCAGACTCCACAGCTGTAGTCCTCCAGAGTCTCCCTGGGAGCCGGGCTTGTGGGGGGGGGGACTCAGAAACATCTGGAACATCATCCATCTAACACTAAATCATGAATCAATACACCAACTCCCAACCGACTAGCGACCCTCCATCCAAACCTTTGCAGGATTTGGTTTCTCTGAGTGTTTTTACCTGAAATCTGCTTTATTTTTATTGTTTCACTCAGAAACCAGTCAGCCAATCAGAAGAGAGGCTCAGAGCCTCCTCTCTTCTGAGATGTAAAACTACACTGAGATGGTTTTTACATCTTCTTATGGATCAACACTTCAAGTAAAACAAAGAAGAAGAAGAAAATATGGGACATTTAAAGGAATATATTGCAGCAGCTGGTTAGCGTAGCTTAGCATAAAACCTGGAGACGGGGAAACAGCTGACCTGGCTCTGTGCAGAGGTAACAACATCCACCTCCCAGCTCCTCTAAAGATCCCTGATCAACACTTTATATTTTATTTAAAGAAGCAGTTTGATGCAATTATTTTCTTTCTTTCTGAGACTTAAATGTTTCACACTTGTCCAGCTCATGAACACCAAACTGTTGTTTTCACACTTTCACACTGTTTTTCTCCGGATTAAAGTCAAAGACTATTAATGTCCATAAATCCTCAGAGAGATAATATCGGCTGTTTTTCTACCACAGGAACAATTTTAGGATAAATCAGGATTAACTGCATTTTCCACCAGAGGAACCAAGATTCAGTCCAAGCCTCAAAAAGCCCCTGATCTGGGGTCAGCCCTCCCTGACGGCCCAGGAGGAGCAGATCCTGAGCTTTCAGTACTTCCTGATCCGATACCTGTCGACTTTACCTGACCTCTAAAGTTCTTCAGCTGCGGTGCGAACTCAGACAGGAATAAAGAAACTACTACTAAACACACACTGTATGAACCACATATAGTGTCGGGGGAAGACGTGGAGAAAACCCTGCGGTGGTGTGGCTGTTTTAACATGTATGACACACGACTAATGGATGTTGTAGTTGTTCTGATTTAGATCCTGGAGCTATTTAATCACAAAGGGTATAAAAGTTTGTAAAGCTTTTTAAACACATGGTTGTGTTTAATTTGATCCTTTTTTAAGTTATAAGGATGTTATTAGGACGATCAAAGCTGGTTCTTCCTCTGACTGTGTGCTGCACCTTTACTCTGGAATATACTTTAATACCTTCCACTCAGTTTGCAGATAAAAGACTTTCTTTTTAGCTGAAATAACAGAACAGCAGCTCAGGACGAAGAAGCTCAGACTACTGGCTACAGATAAGAGTGAGATGTGGATAAAGGAACAGAGGAACTTCCTCTGAGGAGGGGAGGGTGTGTCAGATGGAAACTCACCAGCTGCAGCCAGATGTTGGTCGTCAGCACCTGGTTCTTCTCGTCCTAAAAAGAACAGAAGAAGAAGAAACCAGTGAGTGTGTGTTGTGTTTGAGGACGACTCCTCTGATTCGCTGGTAAAAGTCTGTCCACTCTCTTCTTTCATCCCTTTAAATGAACTTGAGTCAGCAGAGGAGGAATATGAATAATGTCAGTTTGATGAATGTCCGGCCTGTTAATATATTCACAGAGAATTAGAGGAGGCGGGTTTGTAAGAGGGAAGGACATAGAGAGATAAACAATGCAGAGTTTTAATGGACGACTGACCTTCAGTGAGCTGTGGCTTCTAAAGCAGGTCCAGGTTCTTTATGAATACTGTGAAAGTATCAAAGCCTCAGTCCACAGAGAAATGCACACAGCCTGTATTCAGAAACTGAGCCTTAAAACCAGCCGTCAGGACTTCTGGAACTTTGTGATGTCACAACAAAGCATGTCATATTTTCTTCTTCTTCTGGGTTTTATTTGAAGTGTTGATCCATCAGAAGTTATAAAAACCATCTCAGTGTAGTTCTACATCTCCTCTCTCAGGCTTCTCTCTGCAGCTCTAGTAACAACAGGTCAGTGAGCCAATCAGAAGAGAGGAGGCTCTGAGCCTCTCTTCTGATTGGCTGACTGTTTTCTGACTGATCCAATAAAAATAAAGCAGATTTCAGGTAAAAACACTCAGAGAAACCAAATCCTGCAAGGTTTGGATGGTGGGTCCAGGTGGGCGGGCTTGGTGACTGCTTTGTTGTGACATCACAAAGTTCCAGAAGTCCTGACGGCTGGTTTTAAGGCTCAGTTTCTGAATACAGGCTGTGTGCATTTCTCTGTGGACTGAGGCTTTGATACTTTCACAGTATTAATATAGAAGCTAGAGCTGATCTATAA